>NC_068989.1:38099419-38108736 GCF_001194135.2 Octopus bimaculoides | reverse complement strand
CCACGCACTGCTAGAAATAGACGTTGATGTCCTATTTACTACCTTAAAATAGGACATTAATGTCTGTTTCAGGCAGTGCGTGGTGAGGCATAAAGCTGATCCCTTGTTATAATTATGTTTATAATTCTAAAATATTTTGTATATATATATATATATATATATATATATGACCATCCCATAATAAAACAATATATATATATATATATATACACACACACATGTAAAGACCTTACAGCTTTATGAATTTCCATCAGACATTAGGCAATTTAAGTGATAAATTATTTCAGCACAGCAATGATTTCTTTTACAGCACACCTAAAATTTTCATCGTATACATTTTATCACAAACTATCTTTACAAAATGTAAACAATTTGAAAAGAAAATTTTCAAAAAACATTAAGATTTCTAAGAATAAATATGACGAAAATGTCTGTTACAAAAGTCAGCCCATCTGTTAGCTGAACCAAATAACTTGAGGGATTACCAGGTAATATGTCAATGGACAAGTGTTTTACAATTTTACATGAGAGAGAACACATGGAATAAAGATGTTCAAAACTACCCTGATCATGTATATTAGATAAAAATCTAAAGGCCTGGAGATAAGAACAAAACCAGTTTTCAATATATTTTATTTTTAACTCTACATCTTTCATATTTATAAGATGTTCATGGATGTAAAATAACTTCTTTTCTAATGACAATTCTGTAATGTGTATGTGTGTGTGTGTGTGTGTGTGAGAGAGAGAGAGAGAGAGAGAGAGAGAGAGAGAGAGAGAGAGAGAGAGGAAGAGGGAGAGAGAAATAAATCAAGTAGATGTTGGTGTATTAAAAGACATACAGAGAAACTTTTCATGATTGAGAAGCTAAGTACAAGTGTGGCTCAGTGATTGAGAAGCTTGCTTCCCAGCCAAAAGGTCATGGGTTCAATCTCACTGTGCAACATCTTGGGCAAATGTCTTCTACTATAACCCTCAGCCAAAGGGCTGACCAAAGCCTTGTGAATTGGTTTGGTAGACAGAAACTGCAAGAAACTCATTATATACATACATATATACGTGTATGTGTGCGTGTCTTTGTGCTGTGTTTGTCTTCTGTCACCACTTGACAACCAGTGTTGGCTTGTTTACATCTCAATAACTTAGCAGTTCTGAAAAGGAGACCAATAGAATAAGTACCAGACTTTAAAAAATACAAGTACCGGGATGGATTTGTTTCAACTAAATCATTCAAAATTGGTGCCCCAGCATGGTTAGTTGCAGTCCAACAACTGAAACGAATAAAAAATTATGACCATCATTTAATGTTCATCTTCCATGCTGGCATGGGTTAGATAGTTCAACAGGATCTGATGTGTCTGCATGGCATGGTTTCTATGGCTGGCAGCCCTTCCTAATGCCAACCAGCCTCTTAGTTGTAGAGTGAAAGCAAAGACTGTTAGTGGCTCTACAATAAAAGGGTAGATAGTTTCAAGAAATTCCTTTCTACCATAGACACAAGGCCTGAAATTTTGAGGCAGTGAGCTACTCAATAACATCAGCTCCAGTGCTTGACTGGTACATATTTTAGACTGAAAATTTTTTCTTAATCTTTACATTCATGGGAAAATCTGATCATAGTTAGCAGACATGATGTCAGATGTGCACATGCTTCCATCTTATTAGACCTCATCAGCAAAGCATAGTCACTGTTAGCCTACAAGATCAGTGGACCTTGATTTTAGCATGTAGAAAAAAATTTGTATAATTATAAAAATTACATATATATTTGAGTGTGTGTGTATGTGTCTGTCTCTGTGTGTGTATAACTTGTTTTGTTTTTACTCAGAATCTCTACATACTTAATTCAGCATCAGAATATTTTAAATTTGGATAATGTTAGATTTGGTGTGCATGGTTACCTGGATGCTTCTTGGTATGTAGATTGGTACCTCACATTTCTGAGTTCAAACTAAGAGGAACTGATTTTCTTTTCCCATAAAAAAATAGACTAGTAATGCACAAGAAGTGATTTGACAGACTACAACCTTTTCCAATGAAATTTTGACATCGTCCCTAGTTGAAGCCAGTTAAGGAATTTGGTCTTTTGCCATGTTATGTATATATTGGATTTGGATAGCATTGTGACATTGTTTAGCTTTCCCCCTAATTCCAATGGTTCAAAAGGGTAAATTAAGGTAACAAAGCACACTGTTATATCAGTGAAAGTAAGGACAAGATTTATATTATTATTTCAAAGGAAATAATGACAGAATTTTTTTTTCTTTCTTTTCATTTACAAATGACTGCTGATTGCAATGCAATGAATTCAAATCCTGCTCAACTGATAGCATTGTGGCCTTGGGCAAGGTTTATTATTCTGGTAATCTAATTCCAAAGCATAGAAATAGTTCTCCTATAAAGATATTAATTAGAATTAGAAGATGCATAACAGCAGCCAAACATTTCTTAAATCGATCTTTAACTTAAAAATAGAAGGATACATTCGATAATGTATTCTTAAATACATTATGTTTATTAAAAAATGGATAGATCATGACTGGAATGTCTTTTTCTGAAGGGTCTACTTGATCAGAACTGACTACAGACAAAACAATAATCTATGCTCCAAAAATTCATATGTAAGTGTTAACTTAGCTGTCACACTCCTACTAATACACATATGAATTGAGTTGACAGATAAATTTATTTATTTATTTCTAAGATTATTTGAATAACACAAAAAATATTTCGTATCATAGTGTTTTGTTCTTGTTTTTTTTTTTTTTAGCTCTACTCTTCCTCTAAGACTTTGATTTATCACTCATGAAATTTGAATAAATTTTACCGCTTTTCAGACACATGACAATGGAGTGCCAACTAGTTAAAATACAAGCATTGTTGATACCTGCTTCTCCTTGCTTTTAATCAAAGGTTCCAAAGCTGCCAAGCCACTTGAGTTAATTGTGCTATATACAGTGAAGGCACTGTTACTGAAAAACTCTATAGAAATGGTTTTCATGCTTCTCTCACTGACTCTTCATGTTTTGGCTGACCTGTTCTGTTTAACGAAAATAGATTAAATGAGCTCATCTATGAGAATCCATACCATTCCACTAAGGAATTGGGCCAGCAGATAGAACGCTCTAATGATACTATCACCTGTGACCTTCATTTCGTGGATAACATTAAAAAATTTGGTTTATGGGTGCCACATGCTCTGAATGAAAGAGGCAATCTCCAACATACTTTGTTGCGTTCTTTCCCATATCATCACCAGCAATGAAAAATGGTATTTTTACATCAGTACGGAACAGGGGAGAATGGCTGACTCCTGACAAGCAAGCAGAGCTGCATCCCTGCAAGGCAATAATCTGTGGTGAGATAAGAAAAGGCTAATTCACTACAAACAACCACACAGTTAGTTTAGGGCTTTATGTTCAGTAAAGGCACTAAGCAAGGCAATCCAGCTGAAATAAAACCTAACTAACAACACACTCTGCTTCTTCAACATGACAGCACAAACCACACATCACTAACTTAATCAGATATAACATCCACACATCATTATCTATAATGTCTATAATGTCTATAATTCATTATCTATAATTCCCAAACATCATAGTACCTGCTATGATCAGACATACTGTACTGTCTATGATAAAACATACTGTACAGTCTATGATCAGACATACTGTACAACAAACAATAGCTATGGTCATATTCTTCTCTTCCATTTGAGTATCTTTTTCCCTTCTGCTTTTGTCTCTCTTTCATTATTTCATGCGTAGAAACACACATTATGCTATCTTTAAGCATTGTGACTATGGTAACTGAAATCCTCTCCCATCCACAATTAATGAGAGTAATTTTTCTTAAATCTCAGATTTCTCACCAATTAAACATATTTTCTTGGACAATCATCTTAACAGTGAGAAGATTATCGAAACATTAAAGTAAAGGATTAACCATCTTGAAGGCAATTCCTTCTACTGGGGCTGTGAGTGATTTCTAAAAGCGAATATAAACTATACAAACGACAGATTTGAAACTAAGCTTCTGCATTACAGATTCACTTCACCTTTACAGCCACAAAGAAATTCAAGTTATTTTCTTTGTAATGTAGCTTATTTTTAAATGAAAATATATATTAAAGAAGGGGAAAAAATGCTTTAAAAATGCAACCAATTTATAACATATTCTTACTCTTTTACTTGTTACAACCATAAAACTATGGCCATGCTGGAGTACCATCTTTTAGTCATTTTATATTGATCCTAGTACTTATCCTTATGCCTGACATTTACTTTAGCAATTTATATTTATCTCAATGTTAAGTTACAGGACATAAATACATACACCTCTGCATAATAAACAACAACAGCAGTGGCGGCAGCAGCAGCAACAAAAAAGCAACAACTACTACAATTTGAGCTTTCAAGTACAGTGTGAAGATTATCATTGCATCATTAGTAGTCATTACATTGAAATATGAAATAGAGAGCTAAACGGAAGAACTTGAGAAATATTATTTGACACAACTGACAAGAAAAATATTGCAAGGTGTCCGAGAATATCTGACAAGATTGATGAGATAATCTATGACAAGATTGATAGAAAGGTGTCACTAGATATAAAAGGAGAATGATTGATGAGGAAAATATGCTAGTGAATAGATTGAAGAAGTTTAACAAGACATTCAGTATATATATATATATATATATATATATAGAGAGAGAGAGAGAGAGAGAGAGAGAGAGAGAGAGAGAGAGAGAGAAATAAAAGAATCATTTGTAAAACAAAAGTATAAAACACACAAATACCAGATGAATTGTGGTCAATTATTAACTATTATTATTGTTTGTGTTGCTGTTGTTATTTATGCAACCCATGTTTACTGAGCTCCCAGTCAGAATGTAATATTTTGTGGATTACTTGATATGAATAAAACTTGTTTTTTATTTATACTTTATTCTGGACTACTGACAAGAGGTCTTTTTGATTTACCTAAGTTATACTTTATTTTTCTGGTGCAGAAAAAGATTTGCCTTAATATTTTTGGATCACTTAAGCTGCACTCCATTTTCCTGGGATAAAGTAAGGTTTACAGATTTCTTTGACTATGTAATTTTCAACCTGATGGTTTTTGTAACTTTTAAAATGGTTGCATAAATGGTAGTAGAAAGAAGTATGCACCACAATGGTCGTTTTAATGGCAAAAAAAAAAAAAGTTAACACCTAAAACTTTTCAGACATGAAAATAAATTTAAAAAAGAGGAAAACAGAAAACATGTCAGTTAAACAGACATACACATTGCAGAAACATTTACACTTCAACTTTATAGCACAAAAAAAGATGAAAATAATAATACTGGAAACTAATTTAATTTAGTGCAAACTTTAAAATATTTACAACACCACAAACAATTTGACATAATATTGTGAATAATAGGAAGTTACTCAATATGTAACAGTTCTAGGAAAGAGGAGAACATATAGGTGAAGATAGCACCCTTTGACTAAGAAATTTATCTAAGAAAACCAAAGGAGGAAAGCAAAATAGCTCTGTGTTGTAAGTAACAAGGAGAGATTATACATGGCTCTCGTGACCCAGGGAAATTTTCTTGGTCATGTAAGACCCCAGCATGCAGCCTTCAAGCTCTCCTGATTACAATATTAGATGTGTTGTTGAGAGGGAGTACAACAGGTTGCCCTAGAATATCATTGAGGACTATTACTAAGGACATGAAGAACAACACAGAAGATAGAAACCACTAAATCCTAGCAAGTAGTTACTTCCATTGCTACACTGAAACGGTCACTGTAGCCAAGGGAGGAAGATAGGAGTTGATTCAATAACCTGTTACTTTAATATCTCTCTGAATGAACATGTAACTCATTGAACATCGTTTGGAACACTTTTGTATGATATGTTTCGTATTGCATATTGTCTTTGGTAGCTAATAAAAAAGGGATTATCATTATTATTATTATGATTAGTAGTAGTAGTAGTAGTAGTAGTAGTAGTAGTAGCCCACGGAGATCGACTTTGCTTTGCATCCCTTCAGGGTTGATAAATTAAGTTGCAGTGAAACTCTGAGGTCAATTGACTAGTTCCCCCACTCCCCAAAATTTTGAGCTTTGTGTCTTTAATAGAAAGGATTATTATTATTATTATTATTATTATTATTATTATTATTATTAGCAGCAGCAATAGTAGTAGTAAGACAGCAGGCTGACAGAATTATTATGAAGATAGCAACCTTTGACCAAGAAATTTGTCCAAGAATTTGTTCAGAATTATTAGCATGTTGGAAAAGATAACCCCATTACATTTTGAGTTTAAACTCCATCAACATTAGCTTTACTTTACATTTTTTCAGGATCAATAAAATAATTACCAGTCAAGTACTGGGGTTGGTGTAATCAACTAATCCCTCCCCACTGAAACTGCTGGCCTTGCACCAAAATTTTAAATTATTAATAAAGGAAATTATTATTATTATTATTATTATTATTATTATTATTATTATTATTATTAGCAGCAGCAGCAGCAGCAGCAGCAGCAGTAGTAGTAGTAGTAGTAGTAGTAGTAGTAGTAGTAGTAGTAGTATAGCAGAGCATTGACAAAATACTCTACAATATTTTTCCTGCTTGTGTTGAATTCAAATCCTGCTGAGGTTGACTTTGCTTCCATTCACCAAAGATTGATGAAATAAAGTACCAGGCGAATAATGAAGTTGATAGCATCAACTAGCTCCCTTATCTAAAATCTACAGGCTTTGGGTCTAAACTGGAGACCATTATTATTATTTTTGTAGTTGATGTTGTTAATATTATAGGTGCAAGCTTGGTTGTGTGGTTAAAAAGTTTGATTTCCAGCATGTGGTTTGCTTCAGCCCTGTTGCATGGTACTTGGGTAAGTGTCTTCTATTATCGATCTGAGTTAACTAATGCTTTGTTAGTGGATCTGGAATGTGTGTGTGTGTGTGTGTTTGCATTATATTTCTATGCATTATATATTTATGCATGTGAATACATGTGTCTGTGTTTGTGTGTTTTTGATATCATGTCATAGTTGTAAACAAGTGTCACCATCACTCAAGCAACGTTGTTCATTTCCAATCTTCCATGAAAATATGTCTAGTCATAGGGGAATATTAGTTTCCTCATAAACAAGTGAAGGTTGGCAACAGGAAGAGCAACCAGTCATAGAAAATCTACTTCAATGAATTCCATTTTACCCAAGCAAGGAAAAAAAGTGGAACGATGATGATGAGGATGATAATTATTGATTCTCAGAGCATGCAACTGGACTTTATATCAAGTATTCTTTCATTAGAATGCTGACCAATAAGAATATCAATTATCTAATACCTTACAAAAAAAAATGTCTTTGCTAATTTATATTTTATTTGTGTCCACATTTTGTTTCGATGGCATTTTCATATCAAAATGTATTATTGACAAATGCATTACACCAAACAACAAGAATAAAAAATATTGCATTAAAATGAACTCGACAATAGAATAGACACTTACAATAAAAACAAAATAAAATAGAAATTAATTTGAATGACAGAAACAACAACAACACTCTTGAAATACAACTACATTAGGTAATTAATACATTGAGCCTTTCACTATCACCAACAAAGGTTTCAGGAAAAGAGATCATCAGGGAAAATGTCTAGAACCAAACAGTGTTTCTTTGCTGCACCATCAAATCCAAAAGAGAACAAAGTGAAAAATAATATATCTACTTTCAGAAGGTTGGCTGGAGTTTTCAACTGCCATCTAAATAGAAAATGGAAGTAGCACTCCTTAAAATGTCAGAAGAAGATCTGTTTATTGAGTGGGGAATATTTTATGGTATTATCTTCTGTACTTCCAAGACCAAAGATCTACTGTAATAGAGACAGAATTCAAAATCAGAAAGAACAGGACAAATAGCTTGAAAGAGAAGGAACTACATAGCTGACTCAAGCAATAAACTAAAGATATTGGAAGTAAAGAAAACTGGTTGTCGCTGATAAATGGAAGTCTGAAAAAAAGAAATTAAATTGCTGATTACAGCAACCTATTTTGAATGTTTTTTTTTTTATATGAATTTGATATAAGACAAAGATTAATAAAGCTCAGTCAGAGAGTAGATTCAGAATGTGTAGGAAAAAGGATGCATGTATTAACTATTTTGTAAGTGAGTGCAGTAAACTAAAGCAAAAAAGTGTAAGTACAGGTATGACCGTGCCAGAAAAAGAGTTTGTAAAACTCAAAGTGAAAGAAAAAAGTTATGTAAAACAGTCAGATGCTGTGATGGTGAAGGATAACAGAACTTTCAAACATTTCTTCAAATAGACTAACTTTACTATTGAACAAGATCAGATATGGTCACAGAGGACAGAAAATACAAATAGTGTAGATCATATATTTTCAGTACCAAAATGAGAGTAGAGCAGATATCAAATTGATTAAATTGAGAAATATGAGGACCTAGTCAGAGAGAGGGAAAAATTGCAGAACATAAAGATGAAAATATCGTTCCAGCAGAAAAGTGCAGGTCCTATGTCTGATTTTTGAGATTTCTGGAGGCTTCTGGTCACCAAATGCCAGGATAACATTCCTGCTAATTGAATTAGCATATAATAGCTTTTGTATAATAATAATAGTATTGTTGTCTGGTGGAACTATTAATGTCAACAAAATGCCTTGTTGTACTTAATAACAGCACTTTACATTCTGGGTTTAAATTCTGCCAATGTCAACTTTGCCTTTCATCCTTCTGCTGATTGACAAAGTAAAAGAAAATTCAAGTACAGTAGCTGATGTAATTAACTAACCTCCTTTCCTCAAAAGTCACTGGCCTTGTGCTTAAATTAGAAACTATTATTATTAATTTATTTTTATTTCACATTTTAAAATAAGATATTAATAAATTAATATTTTCATTTACTTTAAGGCTGCAGTTTTATTCTTGACAACAAAATTAAAGAAAACAGAAAGGTGTTCATGACTTTGTAGAGGCCATTGTGTAATATTTCATTGTATATCATCCATACTTGAAATAAATAAGATCCTGGGTTTTATTTAGCTCTTCTTATTGTTTTTTTAGATTGCTTCTTTTTATCATTTTATTTCAGGGATTTTTTTGGCAGTTTTATGCCGTCAACACCACAAAAAACAGAAAAAAAAAAATAGAATAGAATAGAATATTTAACAAAAATGCAGAATAGTAAAAAGAAGAATAATTGCCAAATATTTAATCTTGAATTATTGTTTTCTTGAAATGATGACAGTGTCAGGTGACTAGATTTGAAATACTCACACACTAGCAAATA
>NC_068989.1:38088663-38099119 GCF_001194135.2 Octopus bimaculoides | reverse complement strand
ATATATATATATATATATATATATATATATATATATATATATATATATATATATATATATATATATATATACATACATACATACATATATATATATACATACATGCATACATACATTTACAGACAGAGACTGAACATGCATTAACATACACCCATCATATATTGGAAGTTTAAAACACATAGACATACTCATATTTATTTTCTTGCTTTATGAATATATATTCAGCTGTGTGTACTTGTGTGTGTGTGTACATACATACATATATATATATATATATATGTGTGTGTGTATATATATATATATATATATATATATATGTGTGTGTATATATATATATATATATATATATATATATATATATATATATATATATATATATACATATACATATATATATATATATACATATATGTGTGTGTGTGTGTATATATATTCACATACACATGCACACACACACACATACACAAACACACACAAATTGTGTAGTTTTGATTTATGTTTTCGCTTAACAGCCACTTTTAACAAAACAAAAAAGTAAAAGTGCCAATGTTGAGAGCAAGGCACCAGTTAATTCTGATTCTTCTTTATATAACTAGTCAATTCATTTTAAGAAAAATCTGCTCTAAGCACTTGGTCTGGTAAGTAGATAGTTGCAGGGATGCAAGAGGCCAGACCATAAATCAAACCAGTAAAGAATATGACCTCACATCGTTTGTTGTTTGGAAAACAGGCACTGAATTGTAGAAAAGACTTGATATTTGGCAGCAGTGTTGTTGTTGTTGTTGTTGTTGTTTTTGTTGTTCCCTTCCTCATTTATGTCTGCAACTTTATTCATACTCAAATGTGTGTCTGCATAGAAATATATTTGTAAATATTGAAGTGTACTTTTATATCATGTATAAATTTGCATATACTTGTATGTATTGCTTGTATATGTTTCTGCACATTTGTTCAATGTGTGTCTGTAATTTATTTTTATTGTGTCAAAATCCACAAGAGTATCAACGTGAGAAGAAAAAAGCCAGAAAGTAAAGAGAGAATATAGAAGGAATAACGAACACAAGAAAGACAGAAAAAAAAGAAAGCAAGAAAGAAAGAAAAACGACCAGACAGCCAAGAAAATTCTTATCTCAAAGCACCCGTTGTTATCTCTGCAGCCAACAGAAAAAAACGTTAGCAGATGCCTTTAGGTGCCTGAACAATGACTGGCAGAAAAGGGGCATGAGGTGCACTAGATCAGCCTAGCCTGTACACTATAATTTTTTTATTTATCTGTTTATTTATTATATAATGTCCTTCATCATACCTGTCAGCTTTGCTTAATTATGCATTCCACTCCACATGGATAGATCCATGTGGATCTAATTAATATTTCTTTAATTGATATTTCTTTATATTTCTCTCTCTATTTCCAGTTTATTGCAGCTAATAACAATTATTATTGGGCAGTAAGCTAGCAGAGTTGTTAATACAACAGACAAAATGCTCAATGACATTTCATCCATCCTTACATTCTGAATTCAAATTCTGCTTAGGTCAGCTTTGCATTTCATCTTTGCAGTAAGTATTAATCAAGCACTGGGATTGATGCAGTCGCCTTGATCCCTTCCTCTAAATTTGAAGCCTTGTGCTTCCAGTAGAAAGGATTATTATTGTTGTTGTTGTTGTTATTGTTATTATTATTATTACTGAGTGCGAGAGCAGTGCAGTGACACTGGGGTAAAATATATGGAGCCCAATATACCCACCATGACTACCCATCTGACAAGGGTACACTAGGCACATGTATCACAACCATATCTGCACAACATGGGGGTCTCATATCAAGATTAACAGCGCATGACCTTGCAGGTGGGGCCCAGTTAGAATTTTCATCAGGTCGAGTAGCCCATCCTGCTCAAAAGGTCCCTGAATAAGGGTTGTTTAAGGATGTTGAATGAAACACCCATGTTTCCAGAAGTGAATTACCCAAACCCCAAAGAATTCCTCTCAACACATGGCGATGATGCTCCCCCACTACTGCTGCTCATGATCAGAAATGCACGTATCGTCAGCCGCTAAGAGACATGTTCAACTAGTTTAAGTCAAACAACTGACAAGCAAATCTGTGGTATTAAGCAGAATATTTGCTGTAGCCCATCTTTTATACCAAGACAAAACAATGTACATGATAACACTTCCAATCAGTTAAGATCAGAAGCTATGAGAGCCACTGCCTGGTACTGCATCAGGGCATTTATTATTATTATTATTATTACTATTATTATTATTATTATTATTATCATCATCATCATCATCATCATTATCATTACTACTATTATTATTATTTAGCTAGCAGGACAAATATCTTAGCAGCATTTCATCTGGCTTTAAACACTGAGTTTGAATTCTGCCAAGGTCAACTTTACCTTTCATACTGGTGTAGTTTAGCTGGTCACATATCACATTCCAGAGATGAAGTGTTAGAATCTGCTGGTATTGTCATAGATCAAGTGTTAAAGTCTGTTGGTATAGTCATATCAGTCAGCTTACAGGTTTTATTCTTCATTGTTTTGGATTATGATGTCTAGCCTTTTTGTGTGATTCCTGTCTGCACTGGTATGTTATTCTTGGTAACTATTACTGTATGCTACTGTCTCATTGTGGTGGTGAATATATTCGTTTCTTACCTAGTTTTGGGTTCAGTCTCATTATGTGGAACTTTGTACAAGTATCTTCTACTATATATAGCCTTAGGTCAACCAAAGCCTTGTCAGTGGAACTGGTAGACAGAAACTGAAAGAAGCCTGTCATATATATATACATGTCTGTATATGTGTGTTTGTGTGTGTCTTTGTGTATGTCTTTCTGTGTCTTCCCCCCACCACCACCACTTCACCTCATCGCTTGACAATTGGTGTTGATGTGTTTATGTCTTTTCAACCATGGAATATTGGCAGAAAATTGCTGCTAAAATGACCATAAAATTTAGAAGACAGAGACAGGATATTCCGCTCTTGGACAAATACAGTAATCATTCTTCGAGTGTTGTGAATGATATTGAATGATACATCAAGTGAAGGACAATGAAAATATCTAAAATAATTGGTGCATTTAGTTAGACATAAGCTAAGTTGTTGGATGTTCTGAAAAAAAGAACTGAAATAGTTTACTTTTATGCTTCAAATTTGATCTATTAGGCTCATCATCATCATCATCCTCATGATCATTACCAACACCATTACTACAATTACCATCATCACTATCAATGACCAATCTATAAATAGTACAGTAAAAATAAAAGTTTTTCAAATGCTGCACATTATTATTGTCTGAAAAAAAAATACGAACAAAAGAATCTCATCGCTGAGAAACCGACAATTGTTCTGTTGAGTGAACTTGGAATAACTAAAGAGTGAGGAAGAAACTGGAAAATGGTTGGCATAGTTTTGAATACATTCAGGTACATGTGTACGTACATATCATTTGTACACATATATATATATATATATATATATACACACACATACACACATCACAATCTGTATATCTTATTACATATATCTGAAATTTATATAAATGCATAGATATACACCAAAATATATATGTATGTGTGAGTGTGTGTGTGTGTGTGTGTGTGTGTGTGTGTGTGTGTGTGTGTGTGTGTGTGTGTGTGTGTGTGTGTGTGTGTGTGTGTGTGTGTGTGTGTGTGTGTAAATGTATCTATGTTTGTGTATATGTACGTGTGTGTTTGTGTACAAGGTTGTCTATCTAAGCTATCACTCCTTTAGTCTCACAATGTTTCACTTCTCACATCTAATACTAGACATAATCATCCCTCTTTACCAAGCATGCAACTATCAAAAATTACTCTCTTCCAAATGCTTTCCTTACTGGTATATATCTTCAGAAATTCAAGCTGAATATTGAGCACACACATCTCACCTGGCTGCAAAAGCTTGAAAAGGCAATGGGCACTGCACATTTTCATGGTGTTAAACAAGAAAACTATAAGTCTTGATATTGAAGCACATTGTATTGATACATGTATATTCTCAACAAAACAATGACATGAAAAAACATAAATTGATACAATATTATCATATAAAATACAATACAGTATTAAAACATTATAAAAATGAAGGCATACAATACATGTACCACATAATATATATTGAAATCATTTTCACCTCACATTAGGCTACCTCTACTTTGATTCATATCAACTATTCTATCTTTACACTAACTTTCTTTCTTTTAGGCATTAGTTGATTTACATTACTTTTGGCTACCTCCTGATCAAATATGTGCACTTCCATATTTTTTTTTGTCCATTGTAACAAAATTCTACTTCCCTCACATACCCACACCATGATTTACCTTATCCATCTTGATTTACCATATTACCATCTTATATCTAATCTTTGTCTATTTTTATAACTATCTACTGCAATTTTAAGTCTATATTTTTTGTCATCAGTTGTCAAAATATGGTCTATGCAATTCAGTCTTTCTACAAGAATGCCAGGAGCAAAAAGAATTTGATGATTTCCTCTTTTTTTTGTCTACTTTTTTAAAAATTTCATGTACAACTACAAACCCATGGCTTCAGAGAAAGTATATTGTACATGTCTACTAGGCTAAAAACATGTAAATAAAATGATATGATATGAACATTTCTCAACATGTCGGTACCATTTCATTAACGGACAACTATAGATTAGAGAAGATAAATAGAACTAACTTTTGTGATTCTCATACTGATATTGTCTTAAAAGTCAATATCTTGATAAAGTTGGAGAAGACATAAAGTAATCTTACATTATTCCACACCAGAGATTTTCTATGAACCATTACAATGTTGTGAAGGAAGAAGACAGAAAGAAAATGAAGAACAGACAATGCATGCCTCTGAATGCTGATGATTTTACAGTATTCTTAGTAGATCTTCTATCACTAATTATCCTTGCTATTGTTTTACTTTTACTGTTAATAGTATAATTATCCTAGTTTATAGCACAATAACCATAGAATTGGTTACTTGTAGAGAAGAGATGCATAGAAAAATCTGTTGTACTCTTAAATAACATTCATTATAGATTAATTAATTTTATTTTTACTCAAAGTCCTTCAGTAATTTTCTACAATGTCAGTATTATATTGAAATTATAGTACTTTTTATAAATACATATTTGTGTTATTTATTTATTTATTCACATAAATTATATGTTTCATCCCAAAGGTTGGAGCTATGCTGGAGCACCACCAGTGTCATCACCTTTCCAGTGGTCATTCTTATGCTACTGACTTTTGGTGAAGAGTAGAGTTTGATAAAGTTGCCCTCTTTTGAGATTCTTGCCATGATAAAGGTTCATCGGGGACCTTGGAGAGAAATTGTTTCTGGAAAACATCTACCCCTACTTCATAAAGGTCCCTCAGATATTTTGGCAAGGCATTAAATAGTTGCGGGCCCTTGAATCACAAGCTACTGCTGTACATGGTCCTCACTCTAGACAGATTCAATGGGATCTTTGGAACAGTACAGTGACATCCAGTTTGGGGGTTAGTATAGCTCTTGATGCCAAAGTCTAGTGTAATGCAATCACACACATACACACACACATTAAGTGGATGAGGGTAGAACTAATATGCAGAATAGTTTGTTGTGTCACTAAAAAGACTGTACAGAACCAGTCCTAGGGTTGTTGAGGCTCTGGGCAAGCTCAGTTTTGATGCACTTACATGCATAATTTTAAAGTTTTTGACGAAACTGAAAATCCAGAAATAAAGTGTCCATTAGAATTAATTAAATATAAGAATAAAATGTCTTATTTTGTTTAATAATTTTCATATTTTCCTTTCATATTTCTTAGAATATCACCAACACTTGACATGAAAGTAGTGCTTCAGGTCATTATTCAAGTTGTAGTTACCTTTAGCTAGCCCTGAGATTGTATACTTGGTTTGAACAATTGTTACAAATTTGTTACACAGTATAGACAGCTGCCAACCACTAGTAAGTATGGCATGGTAATATGTACAATGCTTTCACAAATTGAGGCCCCTTCGTAGTCATGAGCAAACACAGACACCCTCTCGGCTCCCTCACCTATGACCCATTGGAACATCCAGAACATAAGAGCTGAAGGGAGATAGGGCTGCACTATTATCTGGCAAGTACTTATTATAGCTGAGTAGACTAGAGCAATGTGAAATGGGGTGCCTTGCTTAAGGACACAGGGTGTTACCCAGTTCAGGAAATGAACCCAATATTTTATAATCATGAACCAAACACCCTAATTGCCAGGTCACATATCTTCATATAAATTTGTTAGGCATGGGTGTATGATTTAGAAGCTTGCTTCTCAACTGTGTGACCTGGGCTCAGTCTCACTGAGCAGCACCTTAAGCAAGTGTCTTCTATAATTGCTCTAGGTTGACCAAAGCCTTGTGAGTGGATTTGATAGACAGGAATTGAAAGAAGCACACCATGTGTGTGTGTGTGAGTGTGTGTGTGCGTATGGGTGTGTGTGTGTGTGTGTGTGTGTGTGTGTGTGTGTGTGTGTGTGTGTGTGTGTGTGTGTGTGTGTGTGTGTGTGTTGATATTGCATAATGTTTGTAAATTTGCATCACTCCCATCCAATGAGATGTCATTCATTTCCAATTCGTATAAAACTTGGCTAACCTTGAAGAAATATTACCTTGCTTAGAATCAGTTAAAAGTTGGTCACAGGAAGGGCATCCAGCCATAAAAAATTTGTCTTACCCATGCAAGCATGTTAAAGTAGATGTTAAATTGTTGATAAAAATTATGAGTCTTTGTTATAATGGCTTCATCTAGGAGCCATTCTAGTACACAGGGTGTGTCACTCTACTTTCTACTATTAGTCATGTTATTCATATCTCACTGGCACCCCACATATATCATAATTACACTGCTATTATGAGATATCATAATTACTCTGATTTTATGATTTATTGCAATCTCAAAGATATCATGGTATACAAGAATTAAAGTGATTCTATTCCATACTATCCTCATGGGAAAGGATTCAGTCATATATCTGTTGAACAACCAATATGCAAATTTCATAACTTCTCTTATAACAGGTTAGTGTGGTAGCAGCAATTATGGGATAAACTCTCTTGACTCTTCAAACAAATGACTGATACATTATCCACTTGGCTATAACAACTTCTCATTGCAATGTTATTAAGCACTAAAATGACCAAATACTACTAAATTTGTCTCAGTTATTGGCTGTATGGATGCTTCATACTCACTAACTATAAATAATTCAATAATAAAAATAATAGAAGTTACAACTGTAATTTATCATTTTCTAGACATTACAGATAGACAGTAAAATAAACGGGAATCAATCTAATAATTTAGTCTAGCTAGAAATATTGAAATCTGTCTTTGATAGTAAAACATATATATAGAAATACCCATTTTATACTTCATAAATAAATTTGTAATTTTCATTTGCATTACTACATCTTAATTATAAACCTTTAAATTTTTAAAGAATACAAATAGATCTATAAAAAGAACCAGGACTTCTATTCCTAATAGCAGTATATAAGAAACACTATTACAGCAATACTATAGCCACTAATGAAGTGAATAGTTGTTCTAAATATAAGAAATATGTTTAATATAAATATCTATTATTTATGGCTCCAAAGATAATAAATAACTAAAATCCCTTGATAGGTTTCTTCTATTGCAGAGCATTCATCCATTTGACAGAATAGAAATAAATATATCGAGAAATTTTCCACATTACCTATATTGCAAAGAGACTTCCAAAATACCCTTAACATCAAAATATAGAACAAGTTAGAAACAAATTATAATATGGAGATCACTTTGTATTAAGAATTCGATGTTGAGACATTTTTTTAATTCAACATTCTTGACAACTAGTCCATCTATCTCTCCTGACCTACCTACACACTTCCATACAAATATGCATACACTTTCATATGTACATACTTATGTGTGTATATATATATAAATACATATATATCTATATATGTAGTTTGAAGATATATATATATATGTAGTTTGAAGATATACATATATATATATATCTTCAAACTACATACTTACATATATACAAATGAATAGCAAAACTGTGCAAGACTTTCTTTAAGTTCAAGATATATAAAAGAACTCAGTACACTTGGTGAAGTGGTTGATGGTAGGAGAAGCATCTAACAGTAGAAACTGTGCCAAAACAGACATTGGAACTTGGTGAAGTCCCCCTGGATCATCAGTTCATACCAAACAGTCCAAACCATGCCAGCAGGGAAAAAAAGGATATTAAATGATGATGGTCAATGCTTACAATCATCATCATTTAACACCCATCTTCCATGCTGACATGGATTGGATGATTTAACAAGATCTAACGAGTCAGTGGACTACATTGAGCTCCAATGTCTATTTCAACATAGCTGGTTGCCCTTCCTAACACCAACTAATTTACTGAGAGTACAAGGTGCTTTTTCAAGTCACCAGCATTAACAAGGTCACCAAGAAACTTTCACGTCAAGACCCCTTTACTGAGTGGGGTTGTAGTATTGAGAGAGGTGGCTTTATATCAGGTGTTTAGAGACAAAAGTATGGTAGGAGGAGAGGAACAGGTGACTTGCTGTAGAGGAAGTATCCGGATACCTCAGCTGGAAAGAGACTGAAGAAGATGGGTTGATGAGGTGTCAGGATGTAACCTCAAGGAACAAGAGGATAGATATAAGGGCTATAGGGACAGATGAACAGAAGTGATAGGATAGGTAGGTAAGTACACGAGTGTGAAGTGAGCAACAGAATGGCCAGTAGGGGACACAGGTGAATGGCAAGCAAAGGATATAGCATGGTCAGTGGTGAATATCAGTTGTGGGTGAAGCTGAAGAAAATAGGAGTGACTCAGAGAGTAGGAGGTAACTGGCAGCATAAAAGGGTAGAGTGTGGAACAGCATTGTAATAAAACTGATGTAGATGAGAAATAGGGAGATGATACAAAAAGTAGGGGGAGGGAAGGGTGCACAGTTATAGAGGCTAAGATCACTGGTATGTAAGGGTGAATATGAAGAAAGAATGATGAACATGGGTGGTACTTAGTTTACAGATCACTTTTATGATCTGCTAATTGCAGGGGTGTAAACAAACCAACACCAGTTGTCAAGTGGCAATGGGAGACAAACACAAGGTCACATACATAGAGATGTATACATATATGTATATGATGAGTTTCTTTCAGTTTTCATCTACTAAATCCACTTACAAGGCTTTGATTAACCTAGGATATAACAGAGGACACTTACCCAAGGTGCCATTCAATGAAACTGAACCTAGAACCATGCAGTCAAGAAGCAAATTTTAATCACATACAGGCTTGTATCCCTCTCTCCTTCTCTTATATATATATTTATGAATGCACTTATAATGGGGTCTAGGAGTACAAAAATGAGAAAAGGGAGAAGGGAAAAGAGAATTTTTAAAAATTTGAAGAAAATGGTTATAAAACAGGATAGCAACAGAGAATTGTGTTCTGCACAGACTATGATGGATATGATCTTAAACATTTACAGGATATGATCCTCTCTCTATCTCTCTCCCTCCCTCTCTCTCTCTCTCTCTCTCTCTGCCTCTCTCTCTCCCTCTCTCTCTCTCTCTCTTGCACATACACATGCCTATATGTGAGTTGTCCTAAAAGTAGTCATAGCTTTTTCCTTAATTGATTTAGGTTGTTCAAATTGCTCATGTTAGTAGATAAAATCTTCCTTTGTACAAAATTTGTACTTAACATTGCCTCCATGACTGGTGGTGCATTTTTATCATCGTTGAATCCAACTCTTACATCCTCTTTGAGAAAATTCTGGTGTATGAGGTACACATTTCTTCGCAACCACTTTCACCACATTTCTATAAAAACACAATCTTTAAAGACTCTTCATTGTGTCAAAAAAGTGAAAGATGGAGGGCATCAAATTCTGTCTGTTTAGTGCATAGGTAGTCAATGACCAGCCCAGTTTGTTGACTGCATGATTTATTGCCAAAGATGAGTGTGATCATGCATCTTTGGCAGTAAAGCAGATGTTCTTTATTATAATGATGCATTTAACTCTTTAGCATTTAAAGCAGCATATCCAGCCCAAATCTTTTCTGTTGTATGCCAAGACTGACCAAATCCAACCTCTGAAGATATGCCCATGTTTCATCTCCTGTTGTGATCATAAAAGGAAGATGTGGCTTTGTTGGTTTCAAATACTTTCAGTAAATAAGAGCAGGTTTCTACCCTTCCCTCCTTCAAACAAATAAAAAATAAAAGATAAATGTGTATGTGAGTTTAAGTTAAAGATCCCAGAATGCATTTACCTTGAAGCAATGTTTATGGTCTCTGGGTATATATTTACTTATAATGTTTAGCAAAGTCTTGACAACATTAAAAGGAACACTTTAACTATT
>NC_068989.1:38073636-38088581 GCF_001194135.2 Octopus bimaculoides | reverse complement strand
TATTTCTTTTGCTATTTTGTCATTTAACTTTCAAGATATTTCATACAAAATTTTTAATAATTTGATCATATCAATATTTCTTCAGGTACGGTCAAACTTTCAAGGTGGTATCAAGAAGTTCCCAGACTAGTTATGTTTAATAAAAAATAACTGATTTACCTAAGTTTTAACATCATCTCCTTTGATATAGTCACCTTGCACAGCATTCCTGCCACTTTTGGAATCTGGCTTGGTTTTCCATTAGAGGACCTCCTGCAATTTGTTCTTGATCTCAGCAATAGTGTTGATGGAACTCCACAGGTGCTAAATCTGGTGAACAAGTGATATCATGTTGATTTTGACAAGAAACTCACAAATGAGGAGAGCTCAGTGACAGGGCACATTGTTGTTGTGAAGAATCCAATTCTTCATGCTCCACAGATCCGGTCGCTTTTGCTAAATGTCCTCCATCAGATGCTTCAAAATGTCATTGATTGTCTTTCAACGATCCTCATGCACAAACTAATGAATTTCCGGGGGTGACACTTGTGGCAGGTCTTCCAGATCGCTCATCATCTTCCAGAGACGTTCTTCTACTTTTGAAGTACCTGTGCCACTCAAAGCATTGCCTACAACCCATTGCCTCATCGCAGTAAGCTTGCCAAAGCATGCTCAATGTCTCTCTAGCAGACTTCCTAAGTTTAAGGCAAAATTTCACGTTGGCTCTTTGTTCCAACTTTGTTCTGCAGACTACAGCACAGACATGATCACAAAAACACAAATTTCACAACCTGTGAAGTAAGCACAGAGAAGTCACTCAGTGCACTACCTCCCAAAGTTCACTGATAGCTCTTACGGTGCATGCAACTGTGTACTGTCATCTATTGGCACACTACAAATAAAAGTAGGTGAAAGAATAGAATCTTGAGTATTATATCTACCATGTAATATTTTTAAAGATTATAAAGATACTTTTCTTGCCACTCCCAAATGCAGATCAATAAATACTGGAAAAAGTTAAGTGAGTAAAGTCAGTAAAAATATATTAGATTTCATTTTTAGCATTTAACTTCTCTTTCATTATAGAATAATAGCTAATCTGTCATCAAGTGTTGAAATAAAACAGATGATAAGAACTTTTGTAAATTTATGCAGTTTAATATAATGGAATTCTATCCAACTGTGACTGAATATCTTCATCAAAAATCTTTAGAATTCAGTAGATGTTTTATTCTGATTAATGATTTGGACATTGATATTGTTATGCAAGCTAGGAATTCATAGTTATTTCATAATAATTCATTTTGAGTTAAATGTAATGCCTAAGAATTGTTTGGTGCAACCATGGGATCATATGACAGAGCTGAGGTTTGTAAATTAACACAAGTATACATGGGAAGAGTCTTTACTTTGTTGAGTTAAGTTATGCTTTGACATATTTTCTTGGTGAAGTATGAATTGCTCCTGAACATGCTCAATGAGTCAGAGTTCAAGATCACAAGAAATGCGAATCTGTGCATAGTTACTTTCAAAGATATAACTCTAGATTTAGATACTGGAAAATACTCTATTGGAATTTGCAGAATATCTATATAAATTCCAACTATTACCCACAGTTAATTACATAAATAAATATATGCAGCTTCTCCTATGATAAGTAATTTTTTTAATTGTGATGTTTTTTATTATAATGATGCATTTAACCCTTTAGCATTTAAACTGGCATATCCAGCCCAAATATCCTACCTATTGTATGCTAAAGCTGACCAGATCCAACTTCTTCTAACACCTGCCCTTCAATGTAAATCTAAAAATAACAATCACTTCATCAAAATCTCAAAGCTATGAGATAATGCTTGATTAATTCAAAACAATGCAAATAAGCATTACACTTAATTGAGAATGATGAAGGGTTAAAGACAATGGATTTCATAATAAAATGCATTACAATCTGAAAAACGTTTGTATTTCTAAATGCAAAAGTAACAAGCAAAATATTATGTGGTATAATCCTCTCTATAGTCTAAGTGTTTATTTTAACAATGCCAGAATTTTCATAAACTTTATGTATCGTTTCATTTGCTTGCCAAAAGTGAAAAAATCTTTCCAGAACAAATATGCAAATACTTCTTCTCCATGCAATTACAACAACCCTAATATCTACCCTCTCAGAATTGTATATGTTTATAAAACATTACTTAAGCGGGCTAAAGTATCCTTTGCAGACAATACTGATATGTATACATAGAACTTATTGGAAATCCTTTTAAAAATGTTTGCCAAAGCATATGTATAAATTCAGGCACTCAGAAAGATGTCTAGCCATTTCACTATCCCAAAATATCTCATGTTTAAACAATGATTATATTAGTGATTATAAAATCGATTAGTTTATTACAAAACACATATCTTCCTATATTAAGGATGTCATAAGGTGTGGTTTCAGTTTTGCAGTGAAGTAGTCACCTAAGAACTGAAGAATCTGATAGCCTAAAACTAAAAGAAACAAATCGAAATTAAGAATAACACATAGATGATAAATGCAAGATGAGCACAATGATATAGAGAAGATCATTAAATATGGTAAAGGAGTTGTAGTAAGATGGCTTAAGGAGATTATATTTCCAAGAGGAAAAGAATTCAATTGAAAGTCTGTAAGAAGAATTTTTTCAACATAAACTGGAAACAATTATTGAGAATCCCTAAAGTAAAAATTTGCAGGTAAGTTCAATTCAAATAGAGCATCTTATCAAAGCATGGTGGCCATGCATGATGTTAATTGATTATGAAAACAATTTACAATTATTAATTGGTTTTTGTCATTCTCTGAGTTGGCCTGAAGGACAGAGGAAATATTATTTGAAACTAAAATTTAGTTATGAGTTGTAAGAAATTAAAATAACTCTATTATCTACAATAACTTTTACAATTAAAGGGTTTGAAGCTCACCAGAAAAAAATGTCAAACATAAATGAGAATTTTTAAAGTTTTTTGATAACAACAATACAAATTAAATAGTTGTATGCTGTCAACTTAATGTGACAGTTCCCTGAAGGGAATAATACTACTGTTGGTTAGACCTAGGAAGCTGCACCGCTACCTGTCGGCCTTGACACATTTCCTGTGTCCTTATGTTTACAAGGGGGAGACAAGCACCTCCAACCAGCTAAGTCTGCATCCAGAGACATGTTTCTGAGTCTTTGCTCGTTTTGAGTTTGGAGTAGCAGAACTCACTCACATCTACAGTAATATTATATTTTCCAAAATTAGAAATATTGCATTTCTAAATCTCTCAGAGAGAGTTAAGCAGTAGCAGTACGATAATGTGGCAGTCCCAGGAAAGGGTAGAATGCTACTGCTATTTAGCCCCAAGAAACACGGTTCTAGTTGGCTACATGACACACGCGTTCAATAAACAGGACACAAAACGCTTGTCATATAGCCAACTAGAAATGGTGTTTCTTGGGGCTAAATAGCAGTAGCATTCTTCCCTTTCCTGGGACTGCCACATTAAGTTGGCAACAAACCATCACATTATATTTTCCATTCTTTCTTTTGTACAATTTAGATTATCGACACCAAGCTTATTTCAGCTGAGAATGCCACCAAGAGTACATGTGTCTGTGAAATACTCAGCTGATTACAGAACAGGTAATTTAGTTTATTGAACAAGTGAATCCTTATTGTCCACCACACTTTACACCTTTTAAAGTCTCTTCTAATAACATTCACCCCTATTCGGATGATACTACTCTTCACACCATTAACCATCTGCATGATTCACAAACACTTCACATACTATATGTAAGGCCTGTATTGTCTCTATAATCAGAGACCACAAAATCAAAATCCTGTATGGGTACATAACAATCTAATCTCTTTAGACAGTACAAACTCTGAAAATTCAGAAAATCAGACTTGTATGCCATCCTTTTGTTAACAAATACAAAAACATAAAGTTACTCCAACATTACTACAAATTCTAGGCTACATAATTTCTTGTCATATTTATACCAAATTTACATATATACGTAATTATTGTCAAAAATGCATTCCAAAGACTAGGATACCTCATAATATTCACAAAATACTTTGGTCCTTATCACCTGTAGACTTCATATAATGATAACTGTTGACATTAGAGTACAATTCACATATCTGGCACAGTGGTACTGCATAATGGGGAGAAAAAAATCATCCTAGAGTTCATTCAACTTATTAACAATCTTCACTCACCAACACACTACAAACTCAAGCTTATAAACTCAAGTTTCTAATCTTTCAGTTTTACAGTTAATGCAATGACTTCTTTTCTTCTCAAATAGCTGAGTAATCCCCACCCAATTGACTCTGCTAATAGACCAATTCATCTGACACTTCATTCACTATTCTTACTGCGTCTCACTTCTTGTGATAAAAAACAACCCATCTGTACAGACATTCTTCCACAAATGCTCAAACAGAACATCAGCTTCATCACTCTGGGAGATCCCACAAATCAAGTTCATTGGCTCCTTCTCATCTAATTAACTTATGGAGGGAAAAGCTAAATCAAATAAAAAATCTAAACAAAGGATCACTGCCAAAAGTATTAGAGTGTTGGACAAAATACCTTGTAGAGCCCTTAATATTTCATGCTCAAATCATGCAAATATAAATTTTGTCTTTCGGAAATGTGCTGTGCGTGAGAAGACCCGGCAAGCCAAGTAAGATCGTTGCCAGTGCCCCTGGACTGGTTCTTGTGCGGGTGGCACATGAGATGCACCATTTTGAGCGTGGCCATTGCCAGTACCGCCTGACTGGCTCCTGTAGGATTTTCGAGCGAGATCGTTGCCAGTGCCCCTGCACTGGCTTGTGCCAGTGGCACATAAAAGACACCATTTCGAGCGTGGCCGTTTTCGTGCGGGTGACACGTAAAAGCACCCACTACACTCTCTGAGTGGTTGGCGTTAGGAAGGGCATCCAGCTGTAGAAACTCTGCCAAATCAGACTGGAGCCTGGTGTTGCCATCCGGTTTCACCAGTCCTCAGTCAAATCGTCCAACCCATGCTAGCATGGAAAGCGGACGTTAAACGATGATGATGATTATGATGATCTTATCAGTTGAAAAATAAAGTACCAGTTAAGTAGATTTATATTTCTATAATGTCTCTCAGATGTGAATGGAATTTAAACAGAAGTTCTTACTACTGTTAATAGCTGTGGTCACATATTTCACAAAAAAACTGTAGAGGAATGAATCAAAGGAGAAGAAAGTGGGTACATTTATTTCTGCCTGTAAGCTAGAGAGGGACGTAGGGTTAGGTTGCTTAATGATATATTCAAAAGCCATGACTTCAATAAAACCATACCACTGGAGTATGATGATCTGTTGGGTAGGTTACAGTGCCCTTATTTCCTGAATCTCAGAAATTTAAACAAAGTAATAACTTTACTTCAAATGATTATGCAAGAATTTGTAGACCCATCAAAACCAAGCCAACATGATATACACAAAATCATTAAAAAAAAGAACACTATTATCTTTCTCATCACTTTCATTAATAGCTACCACTGTCCATATCAGCTTATATTATTATCTCTGGACAGATTTAATTCACTTTTTATGCCCGATGTTAATCCTCCTGTGAATACACATCATATTTCCACTCCATTTCTCTGTTACGCATCAAGCAAATTAATAAAATATTTCTTCTAACTTCCATTTTCATTTCATTTTCAGTTTGATTCTTTTTCTGCTTTCTTTTTTGTAATATTTTTTTTAATATTTTTTCTCTTTTTCTTGTATATCTTATCATTAATATATTTTCTCTTTTTCTTGTATATTTTATCATTAATATATCTTTCCATTGGAATATTATCACATTATATATATTACCTGGAATTAAAAATATCATTTTATTAGTATTTTGCTATCATACAAAACTATCGGACTTACACATTATATTATCTAGTTCTCTGTCTCATATTTCAACATTGAAGTCTTGCAGAAGTTGACTTTCCTGTCTCACCTGCCACCACCAATAAATTAAACACCAGATTTACAGTTGTATCAAGTCAATAGTTTAAAGTTATATTGACTATCTCACTGAAAGAGTGCATGCTTCAATTGACCATTAAAAAGAAAATATCCTGTAACCTTTAATGGTCTCAGTACTAAAGACTTCATCTTCATATAGTGTTTATTGAACAAGTCTGTCTGGAAGCTCCTCCGGCTATTGATTAAGGATAAAATTCACAAACTAAAGAGTAAATGAGGTGAAATGATTTGAGTAAAGATATGTAAAACAAGTGGAATTATTTCTTAATATCTTTGGATTCTTTTAAAGGACAGAGGTTAACTTGAGATGTGTAGTATGGCATAAATAAGAGACAAGATGCTGGGGCTATCACAGATAGTATTGCTAAATTGATCTTGGTCACTTTTTCTATCAGCTAGCACAATGGAGAAATTTAGGATAAACTGTTTTGCCAAGAAACAGAAAACATAATGGATTTGAATTGATGACCTACAGGTGGTACAATATATTATCAATATCACCAAAGAATCCCTTTACCAGGAATTTAATGTTAATCTACATTCCTTGTAGCACCTGACCAATGTTCTAGCTAAGAAATAAACAAAAACATCTTTATTGTAAAGATGAAGTAAATCTTCAATAAACATGTTTCAAATCCAGATATCAGCCTTTAAGTGTTATTTTATTTTGCTAATGCCTATAGGAAAGGCATTAACTTCTCAAGTCTGTTAATACGTGAACTTATGGGCAAATTCAGTTATTTCTGTGACAATGTATAGAGTTTGCCAGTGTCAGCACTGAGGCAATGCCCTGTCGATAAGGGGAGCATATATATCAGCAAAAATCATCCAGTTATTACACTTTCTTACCATTTTTACATCCTGTTTTATATGGTTGGAATGGTTCTCAAAATAGATAAATAATGAATAATATAATATACAAGCATGTATGGTACACATAGATATTTCTGTTTATGTGTGTCTATGCTTATGTAACTGTGTATGAGAGTGCTTTTGTGTGCTTGTGCATGCATGAGTGTGTATGTGTGTGTGAGTATATATGTGTATATGAAGAATTTATTGAGAAGATCAGGTATGATTTCACTTGGAACATAGAAGGGCAATGAACTGGAATGGCAAAGTTATTCAGTTGAGAATTAACACTAGGCATAAAAAGGAAATAAAATCTGCCCATTCTGGGATAATGTTTCAGTAGCCATGATTATATTGGTGGAGGTGGTGGTGGTGATGAAGAATGTGATGTTTTAGTTGAGTAGCCTCAGTTGTGCTTCAGTTATCTTTGACCATCATGATATTAATAGTGATAATGATGAGGATTATGATAATATTTTCCTTTCTGGCACAAGGTTGGTTTTCTAAAAGGTGGAAGAGGAGCTCAGGTCAAATCCCACAGCAGCATTGCATTTCTGATGGTTTACAATACCAAAATCAGCCAAATCAAAACACTTTCACACAATACAAAATAGTCAACTGAGTTAACCCGAGTATCTTACTGGTACTTATTTCATATCCTATTTTATAAAGACTGGGATATTTTATAAAGATAAAGGTTATAATAGGAGATTATAGCAAATGATTACAAGCAAAGATTAAAGTCAGAGATTACACTGGTAAAAATGAGCAGCTAAGATTATAGATAAAAACAGAGAAAACCTAAATTAATCACAAAATATTATAACAATAATTGTGGATAACGATTAAAGATTATTGAGACAGGGAAAATTATTTTATTGACACTAGGAAGATTAAACCTTGAATTAGGAAACCAGAAGGTGGATATTATTATAAAGTAAGAAGCTTAATTATTTACCCTTTGCAATACCATTGAATCTACATAGAGTTCCTTACATAAGCATTAAATCTGTTGTAAAATAGGAATTTCTTATGTTTGTGCTCTATAAACTATTCAGGCATTGATTTTAGACAAGCGTTTTTTGAACTCATGTTTTTAGGTGTTTTACATATCAGTTTTGTTTTAAAATGTAAACATAATCACTGATCAATGTTCAAATATAAACCACCAAAAACAAAAACGAAAAGAATAAATTTAGTTTTATTCATGCAGTAAGAATTCGGTTAAAGGAAGTAGTTTTAGACTGGTTTAGCTCAACCTTGTGTACATTGATAAGATTTTTGTTTACACCCTTCATATCCTTCTAATGATTATCTGCATAGCTGTAAATAGGGAACATGAAGTTTGTCAGGCATGTAAGCTAGAACAAACAAAATTATGTGCTTTGCTGAAGGGCACAATACAAGAACAGTAACAAGATTTGAGTTGAGGACCAAGTGGTCAGAAAAAGAGTGGGTTCAGTTCACAGCAACAGCAGTTCATTGCAGTATAAAAAAGAAACATAAGGGACAAAACTTGTGATGAGGAATTGAAACCTAATTGCAAATTCAGTTTGTTGGGAATTTGTCTGGAAGCATACTCCAATCACACTCCCTTTCTTTTGTTTTAATAATGGTAAAAATGAACAATAGCTATAATTAATACTGTAGTGAAAAGGGTGAAGAAATAAAATGCTTTTATCATGTCTGCCACCTACATACTCCTGCCTCTGAATATTGAAGTATGAGTTTTTAATTAGGTGTGAAATGGAGTATTTAAAAAAAACAAAACAGAAAGCAATTGAACATAAATCATTAAAATTCTTGGCAACAACTGGGAATTTAATACATCTTTTGCTTAGGTCATTTGTAGTTGTTGTTGTTGTTGTTGCTGCTGCTGCTGCTGCTATTTGTGGCTTGTGACTGTTATGGTGTTGGTGGTGGTGATATTGCTTTGTAATTGTCAATTCCTTGGATAGTTCATTTCAGAACAGAGGCACAGTTCGTGAATGGTTAATATCAAAATGAGTGCACACACGCATACACACACACACACACACACACACATACGCATATGCCCAGAGACATAAAAGAAGAGGTGTGGTTGTATGGGATAGATGTGTATGATGTGTGAAGGTGTTACTTTGAATGTATTCATGGATATGTATGTAAATATGAACATAGCATAGTGTAGTGTACAGTCTTGTGTGTGTGTGTGTGTGTGTGTGTGTGTGTGTGTGTGTGTGTGTATGCACATACATGCATGCATGTGCATGTGTGTGTGTGTATGTGCGTGTGTGTGTGTGCTAGTGTAAAAGCTTGGATTTTGTGTTCCAGTATCTAGTCATGTTTAGATTGTATTCCATGTGAACATAGATTTGTGTTAAGTTTCTGTTCATATCATGAGTGTAAAATTATGACACTAAATCTCTTTGTGAAGATATATATTTTGTTTTGTGCAAGTGTATATATGTTCATATATGGTTGTGTGTGTTTTCATATGTATTTACACGGCTTAGTGCATGTATATGAATTTGCTTGTGTATATGTACATACATACACATACAAAAATACAAACATATAGATAGGTACATACAGAATCATACACACATTAAAAAATGAGGATGAACATTGAACATTTTGTTGAAAGTAATCAATAAAGTGAATGAACTTCTCATAATTGTTTGACTTGCTAGAAACAATAACCAAATTACCTTCAATTCACACCCTGTCCTCACAAAGAAAAATGAAATATTACATTGAATAATGTAATTCCATGTGCTAAATGGCTAAACAATGGTGTGATGTCATGGCTGGAATGCCATTGATTATGTGTCAGTTTGATCTAGTCTTACTTGGGTTTTTTAAAAAAATCAGTTACAGTATATTGAAACTCATTAGGGGTGTTGTACTGAAAGTGGTTCACTAAAATAAAGGTTCAGATGAAAGTGGTTAAATTTTCTAGAACTAATGTACACAAAAGTTGTCAATCCAGAACAGCCTCAGTCAAGATGACTATGACAAATTAAAATACAAGAAATAATTCATTGTTTAATTCTTAATAGTTCAAACATGAATTAGAAAAAAAACTGTAGACCAATAAAAGTATTTTTCCTTCTTTTATCACTCTAAACATATCCCAGCATCTCTTCTTTCGGTGGAAATAAAATGGTCAGTCAATACCTCATGTGCAATTGTAGGTTCAGTTGTAATGGCTGGAAGAATTCTGTTACAGAGACACACCAGACATCTTCTGGCAGGAATAAGACACTCACAGGAATTCAATGATATTACATATATAGGTTTTTGTAACATCATATAGATGTAATACCACATGCACATAAACATTTACATGAATCAAGGATTGTTCCATATACAATCAACTACACTAACATTAATCAGTTTTCTTGATTTTAATATACCATGTTATGACACTGTCTCTCTTCTCTCAATGGAATCATGACAAAATGAAATTGAATCTCTTTGAATCTAGTTCAGAAAAATTGTAACTAAATGCTTCAGTAGTGAGTTATGCTTTCTCAAAGAAATGTGATTTAGGAAGTTTGATCACCATTGCTTACTTAAGGCAATGTAATTTATGAGGTAACATCACCAATGCTCAAGGCAAAGTGAGACATAAGTTGAGATCACTATTGCTTATTTCAGGTAATGTAATTTATGGAGATCATACTTGCTTACTAAAGGCAATGTGATATATGAAGTCAAATCACTATTGCTTAAAGCAATGTGATTTATGAGGTGTGATCACTATTGCTTACTCAAGGCTATGTGATGTACAAAATAAGATCTCTTTCATGGGCAGACTTCAGCCAGTATTTATAATAATTAGGTGCTTGATAATCATACAGTGTTTAGAAGATATTAGTTGGTATTCTACCTGAGTTTAAGTCTTACCTACTTGATGTTTTCTGTTGATATCAGTTGTATCAATGAAAATATATATCAGCAGTAATATTCAGAAGATTAATTGAATCACCTCTTTTCTACGATTTTGTACTGAAAAGCTTAGCATTCATTTCTAGTTGTTTACATCTTTATGTTCTATTTTCCATTCAGCTGTAACAGTCAAACTTGTGTAACTCTCCTGAGAAACCAATGTTCAGACAACATGTTTCAAACAGTTAAACATAGAGTTGTGCAGAGAAGAAACAGAATGGCAGAGAACAATAAAAGAAAGGTCAGAAGATAATTAAAACGAGAAAGAAAGACGTTTTGAAAGTGTAAGAGAATGGAAAATATGAAAATGTAAATTACAAAGAAATATAATGAGACTCAGATCAAATAATTTTATTAAATTCATAGATTAACAATCTAAAAACCATCATCACAGTTATTCTCAGCATTGACTTAACATCAGACATTATTATTATTATTATTATTATTATTATTATTATTATTATTATTATTGGTTTTATAGTTTACATTATTGTCATAGTTTCAGTTTTGAATTTGAATTCCACTGATATAAATCTTACCTTTTATTCTTCAAGGATAGATAAAATTTAAAAAAGCTAGTCAAATACTGGCTTGATTTATATTCCTGTAATACATCTACGAAAAGAATGGAATTAAAATTGAAGACTAAATCGACAACAATGTATATGGTAAATATTAAGATCCTGAATGCTATCACTGCCTCCCACAGCATCATTATCATCATCATCATCATATGTATATATATATGTATGTATGTATGTATGTATGTATGTTTGTATGCATGCATGCATAAATGCATATATGTATGTGTATACCTACTTACGTACCTACTTGCCTGCATGCCTACCTACCTACCTATCTACCTATTTATCTATCTATATACATATATATATATATATATATATATATATATATTTATTCCTGAACCTGGGAGTACATTGTACTCTTGAGCAAAACATTTTATCTCATATTGTGCTCTATGTTCATTTATGTATGTATGTATTTATGTATGCTTGTGTGTATATATATATATGTATATATATATATACACACGCACACATACGTTTATTCCTGCTAGACTGGGTGGTGCATTGTTGTTCTTCAGCAAAACACTTCACTTCATGTTGCTATATGATCCCTTCAACAATTGAAGAAAACCTGCCATATCATTTCATTTGTTAAACCTACTTTCCACTTTGATGATAGAATGCTTCACATTTGTCAGAAATGGTCTCAATAAAACTGAACTCACTTGGCAAATACAGTCAGCCATATTTTGACTATATTTTAACAAATACTTGATATTTTCAAATGTAACAATGATGATATTGGTGGTGATGATGATGATGATGATGACGACGAGGAGGAGGAGGAGGAGGATGAAGATGATGATGACAATATTTTTAGAGTAACTTAAACAATACTTTTAGAGAAACACTGAATATTTTTGAATAGTCTTACTACTATTAGTAACTACTATTACTACTACTACCACCACCACCACCACTACCACCACTACCACTACCACCACCACTACTTGTAGTGGTAGTGGTAGTGGTAGTAGTAGTAGTAGTAGTAGTAGTAGTAGTAGTAGTTTTTGAATAATAATTATTATTTCAAATTTTTGGCACTAGGCCAGCAGTTTTAGGAAGAGGAGTTATTAGCACACAGGTGTAGTTCTTCAAGATCTTAAGAACTAAACTTGTTAGACAATGCAATGCGACATTAGAGAGTAGGAATAATGACCAGAAGGGGGAAATTAACAGATGTACAGTTCAGATGAAAAATACTTTAAGGGAGACTGCCTCTTTCCTATTTTGTTTGTAACAGCAATGACCCCTTTGTGAATTATATCAAAGCTGATGAAGTAAATTCACTGGAGAAGAATAGGGGAAATGTAAAACGTCTCCTGTCTATGGGCAACTTAAAGCTTTACAGAGGCATGAATCGACTGGATTCTTTAATGCAAGCCATAAGAATATTTAGTGGTGACACTGGGATGACATTCAAATTGAGAAATGTATCATGGTGGAGTTGAAGTAGAGGAAGATCATAAAATATATTGCAATGTATGTAACTGATGACAAGAATATAAAATCATTAAATATAGAAGTTTATAAATATCTTGGAATACTGGGAAGTGATAAAATCAAAAGTGTAGAAATGAAAGTCATCCTCATTAAAGAACATTTTGATAGAATTAAGATGTTATAATCCAAATTGAATGCAGGAAGTATCATACAAGCAATCAACTTCAGAGTAATATCAGTAATAAGCTATGTATGGAACAGGAATCGTTATATGGAATGTAGATAAATTGAAGAATATTGTTAGAAAGATGATGATGGAACTCATACTGGACAAAAGCATGCAGTCCCAATTAGATGTTGACTAATTATCTTTTATCTGTTTCAGTGATTAAACTGTGGCTATGCAGAGGCACTACCTTGAAGAATTTTAGTCCAATAGATCAACCTCAGTACTTACATTGTTTTTAAGCCTGGTACTTCTTCTATCGGTCTCTTTTGCTAAACTGCCAAGTTACAGGCCACCATCAATTGTCAAGTGATGGTGAGGGACAGACAGATACATACACCAAATCCACTCACAAGGCTTGGTCAGCCCAAGGCTATATTAGAAGACACTTGCCCAAGGTTCCACACATTAGGGCTGACCTGGGACCATATGATTGGGAACCAACCTTCTTACCACACACCCACACATGCATTTATGCACAGCTACACCTGCACCTATATTATATTGGAAAAAGTTATATAGAAAAAGAGTAGAAGATAGAAGAGGGTTAATGAGTATTAAGAAGGTAGTAGACCTGGAGAAAACAAGACTAGGTTTCTGTCAAAAAAGGTTAATTAATTAAAAAGAAACATGAAAACGAAGCACACGTTTGCATACTAAAATGACATTTGTTACATCTATTCAAACACATACATCAACAAAATAATCACTCACACAAACAAACACTTACATATATATATATATATATGTATATATATATATATATATATACAAACAAATACATATATAAGCATATGAATTCTCATTCACATACTCACAAGTCCCTGGAAATGTGTTAACTCAAATATAAAGGCCTTGTCAGTTTGCTAGTGACTGGCTTGAATTCTGTCAAAATCAATGCAAATAAATCTGAAAAACAACACAAAAACATGCATAATCCACTAATAGTAATAATGATGTTACCGATATAGTGATAGTAGATATTATGATGATGATAACAGTGATGTTGTTGTTAAGATAATGGGATAGAAATAATGGTACAAATAGTGAAGAGACGTTGATGTGGAACTAAACAGCAAAACGATGTTTGCTAATAACTGACACTAACCCTGAAAATCTGAAGAAAAGATTTAAAGGTTCTCTCATATCACACCTTCCCAGTGCTACCAAGAGACTAATCTCCATAATATGAGTCTAGAGGTCTAACGACCTGAGAAAGATGCAACTGATATAAAGTGAAACGTATACAATGCATAAAGAAGCACTAATGTCAAGTAACAAAATCTCTGTGTGTACATATGTATACATGCTTGTATGTCTGTATGTGAATGTGTATGTATATGTGTGTGTGTGTGTGAGTGTATACAGATGTATACATATGTACATATATATATATATATATATATATATATATATATATATATATATATATATATATATATATATATATATATATGTATGTATGTATGTATGTGTATATGTATGTGTGTGTATATTGATACATGTAATATGTACATATAAACATATATATACATGCATATATACATGCATACATATATATTGGTGCACCAGCATGACCGCAGCCACTTGGCTGAAACACATAAATAAATAAATAAATATATATGTACGTATATATATGTATCATCATCATCGTCATCATCGTTTAACGTCCGCTTTCCATGCTAGCATGGGTTGGACGATTTGACTGAGGACTGGTGAAACCGGATGGCAACACCAGGCTCCAGTTCGATTTGGCAGAGTTTCTACAGCTGGATGCCCTTCCTAACGCCAACCACTCAGAGAGTGTAGTGGGTGCTTTTACGTGTCACCCGCACGAAAACGGCCACGCTCGAAATGGTGTCTTTTATGTGCCACCCGCACA
>NC_068989.1:38069638-38070846 GCF_001194135.2 Octopus bimaculoides | reverse complement strand
GTATATATGTGTATATATATATATATATATGCGTAGACATCTATATAAATATAAGTGTATATATATATATATATATATATGTGTGTGTGTAAGTATATATGCAATATATATATATATACACATACACAAATATATATTCATTACTATAAGCACTGATATGCAGATGCATATACAGCAGAGGCACATGCACACACACACACACACACACACACACACACACTCACATACATATATATATATATATATTGTGTGTGTTGGTGTGCATTTATGTAAATGTAAGTAGGTATGCATGCATAAAACCAAGATTAATAACAATAATAACAATGACAGTGATAGGTGTCATAATCAATTGACAAACATTCTGTGATAAAATAAAAGCATTTTCGAACACCACTACCAACGTTACCATCACCACCACTACAGCCATCATTTTTATCCTTATCACTATCATCCCCCACCACTACTTCAATCTACAGTTCTATTCTTAGATAAAAGCTTGCAAAGGAAACCAAAAGCACTATTGGAGGATTACAATGCAAAATTTTATTCTACAGCAACAATCCATAAACTGTTTAACTGGATTCTGTGTGTGTGTGTGTATGTGTGTGTTTGTGCGTGTGTGTGTACATACAAACACATACTTATATATTATACTTGTCTCTGCCTCTCTGTTTCTCTATCACATTCTAACCTTTCATCATCTGACACGCGATTACCTCTTCCAATGCTGCCTCCTCTGTAACAAGACATCTGTTTCTGCTTCTCTGTCTCTTTGTTACACTCTAACCTTTCATTACGTGACACAAGTTCTCATCCTCCTCTCAAAATTCCTTGTCTTGCAAATTGGTGATCTTGCTGGTGCTGGTGCCACGTAAAAAGCAACCAGTCCACACTGTAAAGTGGTTGGCATCTGGAAGGGCATCCAGCTGCAAAAATCATGCCCAAACTGACCTCACCTGTGCTGGTGCCATGTAAAAACCTCTGAGTGCACTCTGTGGAGCAGATGGTGTTAGGAAGGGAATCCAGCCATAATGATCATGCCAAAACTGACACAATAGTCTGGAGTAGACTTTTACCTGGCTGGCTCCTGTCAAACAGTCCAACCCATGCCTGTGATGAAAGACAAATGTTAAACAATGATGATGATGATATGTACTTATATGTATATATATATATATATATATATATATATATATATATATATATAT
>NC_068989.1:38057629-38068334 GCF_001194135.2 Octopus bimaculoides | reverse complement strand
TGTCTCTCTCTCTCTGTCTGTCTCTCTCTCTCTCTTTCACGCGCGTACGCACAGATTTGACTTCGCCATGTCAACAAACTTCAAAATTCCTAAAAGTTTATCGATTTTTACAGCTATACGCGGGTGCCTCTGAGAGAAAAAATTGGCCAAAATGCATATAAGATCATTCCGAATCTCCTCCTAAAATTGGAGCGACATGCGTGCTAATTTGTGGACGTGCATAACCCACGTTCACGTACACACACACACAAACATCGTCTGTTTTATAGATATAGATTATCATCATTGATTTGATTCAGGTTTGTTCTTATTCCTGGTACAATTTACACAATTTCCATGGGTAGTGGGTTACCTTAGCTATCCACAATCTTTCAATAATCTTTTAAGGGCTTAAGACCCTCCTGATAATCTTTCCTGTCCCTAAGAGGCAAACTTTCTGTAGAAGCTCTACTGGATATTCTATTCCAATCTCCTTCAATCACTTGTCTATATTATTATTATTATTATTATTATTATTATTATTATTATTCATCGTTTATCATCCGCTTTCCATGCTGGCATGGGTTGGATGGTTTGACTGAGGACTGGCAAGCCAGATGGCTGCACCAGGCTCCAATCTGATCTGGCAGAGTTTCTACAGCTGGATGCCTTTCCTAATGCCCATCACTCCAAGAATGTAGTGGGTGCCTTTCCGTGCCACCGGCATGAGGGCCAGTCAGGCGGTACTGGCAACAACCTCGCTGGAATGTTGTTTTCCACATGCCACCGGCACAAGTGCCAGTAAGGCAACACTGGTAACGATCACGCTTGAATGATGTTCTTTATGTGCCACTGGCATGGGAGCCAGTCAGCGGCTCTGGCAACGATGACGCTCAGATGGTGCTTTAAAGTTCCATGGGCATGGGTGCCAGTCAGGCAGTGCTGTCATCAGCCACATCAGGGAATTTGATTTTGATTGTGATTTCACATTCCTTAACAGGTTTTCGCTTGCGAAGTTTAGTGTCCAATGAAAGAAAGGTATACATAAGTAGGCTGGTTACACAACTGGCACAGGCCACGGGTTATGGTCTCACTTGGTTTTCTGGGTCTTCTCAAGCACAGCATGTTTCCAAAGGTCTCGGTCACTAGTCATTGCCTCAGTGAGGCCCAATGTTCAAAGGTCGTGCTTCACCACCTAATCCCAGGTCTTCCTAGGTCTACCTCTCCCACAGATTCCCTCAACTGCTAGGGTGTGACACTTTTTCACACACTGTCCTCATCCATTCACACCACATGACCATATCAGCACAGTCGTCTCTCTTGCATACTACATCTGATGCTTCTTAGGTCCAACTTTTCTTTCAAGGTGCTTACACTCTGTCGTGTATGCACACTGACATTACACATTCAGCGGAGCATACTGACTTCATTCCTTGCAAGCTTATGCATGTCCTCAGCAGTCACGGCCCATGTTTCACTGCCATGTAGCATGGCTGTTCATACACATGCGTCATACAGTCTATGACTGCAACTCCGCTGCCCTAACCACTAGGCCATTGCACAAATCATGGCCTATGCCAGGGGTGTAACCAGCCCACTTATACATACCTTTCCTCCATTGGACACTAAACGCTGCTTGCGAAGATCTGTTGAGGCAAGTGAAATTGAAATTGAAACCAAATTCGATGACTGGCACCCGTGCCAGTGGAGCGCTAACAGCACCATCCAAGCATGATCATTGCCAGAACAGCTGTGTGGCTTCCATGTCGGTGGCACGTAAAAAGCACCATTTGAGCGTGATCATTACCAGCGTCACTTTACTGGCACTTGTGCTGGTGGCACGTGAAAAAACATTCGATGATGATGATGATGATATAACTGCATATAGTAACCTAAGATTTGCAGGTGTAAAATTGGCAAAGGCCTCTCTCTTTGCATTTTGTGTCTTAGTGTGCATAGAGAGATAGAGAGATAGGGATGCATGAGTTATAACTAGAGTTATATATAACTAGAGTTATATTTGCTACTTAAGCAAAGTGTGATTTTGAATATGATTGGTTTGTGTCAAAAAATAATATAACATAAAATGTCATGCAGATATTAATGCAAGAATTGCCACAAGACCATACAAGTACTTGAACAACATGACTCCATATAAATTTGAAACGTTGAAGGAACAAGTAACACAGCTTTTAAATGAAAAATTTCTACATGAAAAGCCATGACATGTTTTATAACAATCAAACTCTCCCCCAGCCTTTCTTTCTCTCTCTCTTTTTTTCTCTTTGTCAGTTTGTGCAAGATTGCATCTGTTTTCACTACTGAATTATAAACTGTTTTGAAAACCCTATTCATTATATTCCCACACAGCCTAACTATCATCACCATTGTCAACATAAACATTCTCTACATTCCAATTTAGTCTCATAATGTTCCGAGTTCAAATGCTACTGTGGTTGATTTGACTTTTATCCATCCAGTATTTGCTGTAATAAATATTATTTTCTGTCAATTTATTTCTTTATTGCCCACAGGGGGCTAAACATAAAGGGGACAAACAAGGACAGACAAAGGGATTAAGTCGATTACATCAATCCCAGTGCGTAACTGGTACTTAATTTATCGACCCTGAAAGGATGAAAGGCAAAGTCGACCTCAGCGGAATTTGAACTCAGAACGTAACGGCAGACGAATTACCGCTAAGTATTTCGCCCGGAGTGCTAACGTTTCTGCCAGCTCACCGCCTTATATACTGTCAATTGATTTTCCCAATCTTACATGGACTTAAAAGTTTACCTGTTGAAGCAACTAGTTTACAACTGGATGCCTTCTCTGCTTCTAATCACTTGACTGTTAAACAAAGAATGCAAACTTTTAAAGTACAGTCTTTTAGGGTGTGGTCCTGACTTTGAGGGTCTGGTCAAGCAAACTAGAGTTAATGGTTAAGTGTCTTGTTAACCCTTTTGTTACCATATTTTGGTCAATAAATGCTACCTTCGTTTCACTTGGTTTTTTAAATACTCTCTCTCTTTTACTTGTTTCAGTCATTTCACTGTGGCCATGCTGGAGCACCACCTTTAGTCGAGCAAATCGACCCCAGGACTTATTCTATCGGTCTCTTTTGCCGAACCGCTAAGTGACGGGGGCATAAACACACCAGCATCGTTTGTCAAGCAATGCTAGGGGGACAAATACAGACACACAAACACACACACACACACACATATATATATATATATATATATATACGACGGGCTTCTTTCAGTTTCCGTCTACCAAATCCACTCACAAGGCTTTGGTCGGCCCGAGGCTATAGTAGAAGACATTTTCCCAAGATGCCGCGCAGTGGGACAGAACCCGGAACCATGTGGTTGGTAAGCAAGCTACTTACCACACAGCCACTCCTGCACCTATTAATGAAGAATTTAGTAAAATAACTTAAAATTTTTAAGCTAGGGTCTGGAACAAATTAGCATAAAATTTTGATGGAAGATTATAATTTAGACCACTTTAAAATAGTAAGTCTGTGTCATAAAACCTGGGACAGTCTCAGGTAGGTTGGTATCAATTCAATGGCAGTAGCAATATTTGGACTCATTATCACATGGTCAATAAACTAATGTCTCTTCTCACTTCAATCTTTCATTAACCACCCTACTGTCCTCGCAAGAACATCGGCACACTTGTTTGTAATTTATTTTGTAGACACCAGCTTATAAATGTTTAAACTCTATATCAGTTGTTTCAATGTCACCAGTTTTTATCTAAAGACATGTGAAGGTCATAGGTACTACCCTTTTCTTCTGATTAACAGAAAAACTAATTAACCTCATGGCTTTTGTGTCTCACTAAAGACATTTATAATTTCTTTTAGAGTACATAAAACCATTTTCTTGATAGGAGGGCACAAATGCAGTCAAGCACAGCCTGGTATTTTAGATCTATATATGTGACAGCTTAACCAGTGTATGTTCTAGATTGATTATTTTAACCAAAAATTAATCACAGAGTCATGTTTAATGATTATGTTAGGTTAATCAATGGATATACAATCTCTGAAATGTTTCATATAATTTCTGATCAAAAAAATTACTACATACTTACATGTATGTAAGATTAATAAGTCAAACATTATATATATATTGATGCTTGAAAATCTGTTTAACCAATCAGTCAAGAATCATCCATTCAGCCATGTTTACGAACAGAATATTTTTGCAGTTCTTTTCAAAGCTGTTTCCTCCTGATTTGTACAAAAGTATAGATCAACTAGAAAACAGACAACAACCCACAGATATAAATCCATAATATACGTTGGAGGATGTTATAAAATTTCAATTTCCTGATCATAAAAATATTGGACCATAACATTTTTAAAAGTAATAAAATTCAAAAAGATTAAAGACAACTCTATAGATTAAAAATGTAATATAATTTATTACTGATATTCCAGTGATGTGTGTAGTATAGACAGCAGAAAAGGAACATGATTTACTATGTTATCTAATTTGATAATTGAAGGTTCTGGGTTTAAATTCTGTTGGGATGACCTTTTCATGTACCTCAAAGTCAATAAAATAAATACTAGCTAGAGACATTACCATATTAGCAGACAACAACCAATCTTTACAGATGATTCTGTGCTAAGTTAAAGTGATATCATATTTTTGCTGTTTGTTATAAGTACGTATTTCTATGAAAGCATTACATTGTGATCTGAAACAAGATACTCATCACTATTTATTCATGGCTTCATGTTTATCGAAGACATAATCGTTATTGATGTCATAGCTGTTAAGTAGCACAATTATGTTGTAAGAAAATTTTTAAGTCCAAGAAGACCTAATCAAATATTCACAGTGAAAAAAGAGAAGGCAAAAAATATCACCACTAACAGAAATGACTGGAAACAGCAAGAACGATCTGTGTCTCTTCTATTCATTTATTCATTTACTGGTACAAAGTCATTTAACTGCAGGCATACTGTGACACCAAATTTAAATGTACTTAGTTGACTGTATCAGACACTATATATATATGAGAATTAAATATGATATAAAATTACATAACATATGGTGTGTGTATATATATACATATATATATAGTTCAAATTCATAGAAAAACAAAGACAGGTGTAGGAACAACAAGCAAGTGCATTAGTTTGACGCTCAGGGAAAATGGAATAGTCTTTTACATTCCAAGCCTATGCTCTTCGACAGAAAAGAATAAGAGAAAATAAACTGAAAGAGAATGAAAAAAAAACCCTGTTAAGTTCAGTGGTCCAACACAGTGAATGATTGGAAAAAAAGAGGTTGAATGAAAGGGAGATAATAATAATAGAGATAGGTTGAATGAAGGGGAGATAATTCATGGTGATCCCAACAAGAGGAGGTTTGGAAGTGTGAGTGTGTGAGAATGATGTGAGTGTGCAAGTGTCTATGTGTGAATGGGGGCTAGTAAGTTTGACACGTATATGTGAGCATGTGTATTGTGTGTGTGTGTGTGTCACTGTAACCAAATAGTGTGCATGTGTATAGTGTATGTGAGCGATATATGTGAGCGATATATATATAATAAAATGTGTTATAAAATGACATATGATATATATTCAATAAGACATTCAATACTTCATTTCATTTTACTATTTATATTATATATTCCATATTCTATATCCCACATTAATTTTATAAGAATATGAATAAAACATAAAAAAACAGAGAGAGTTGGAACTCTTTTAAATAATATATGTATACACACACACACACACACACACACACACATATATATATAAGGGCTTGTTTATAGTTTCCTTCTACCAAATTTCAATTTCACCTGTAATGTATTGGTTCACCAAGGCTGTTATAGAAGATACCCAAAGTATTTTTCAGGTCCTGAGCCCTGTACTTGAGAAGGAAGTTTGTTAATCACTCAAGCACGCTTCTATCCACCATTATGTAATGCTGTTCATTACATGATGTCTATTTAGAAATTTAGGTGGAAACAAAACACTACAAAGCTGATGTATTTGTTAAAGATAGCAATTTTCTGACCAGTGACTACAGTTACACACCAGCAAGATAACAGACTGAAGTTGTACACTGGTTGAATTAAAACCAATGGGATAGTGTGTAGGTAAGGCTATAGAAGATAAATTATAGGTTTGAAGTTGAAGACAGTATACAGCTGGGAGCAATTTCAAGAAGATAGGCAGGACAATTGGTTTACTTGAGAGAGAGCAGGTTTTTTTTCTTTTTTTGGTCAAATATTTTGTACTGTGATAATGAGAGGTATGTCATTCAAACTAAGAGTCAGTATATTTGTACAAGTTGAGATGTCATTGAGGAAGAAGTGTATCTTTAATGATGAAGAAGCATTTGTTCTTTAGAAATCCGCAAATGAGGCATGAAAGCATTAATAGGAAAAGAAACTGTTAAACTAAGAATGTAAATGAATAATGAGAAATAACAAGAAATAGATTTTAGAAGGTAGTATAGATAAGATTTGTGCGATAATTTAGAATGTGAAAGCAAGCCTGTTAAGAATAATTATTTAGGTTTAGAATTCATCAAGTTATGTCCATACTATTTAGTTTCTTTCTTAGTTAATAATGTTGTTGTTGCTGGTTTTGCTGTGTAGCCCTAGATCAACCATGATTGAGTAGTTCTTTGGCGTGCAGTTAATCAGCCAAATGACATAGTATGACCCACAGATCCTTCTTCTTAGTTATGTCTTCTTCTAGCAGAAGACTATATCGTATACTCCAGCATACAGGAAAGAATTGCATAGAAGGGTAAAAATGCGACTGTTTGAAGAAACTCCATTTTCTTAACTGTCCAATCAAGTTTAATATTCTCACAGATTTTTCTGTGAACTAAGCTTTTATCATTCAACCAGCATTCAAGTCATAAGAATCCTATCTCTTTTTTTTTTTCTGATAAATTATATTAAGTATTAGTTTATTCTGTATATTTAGCCATTTTGAAAGTAGTAAGGCAATATTTAAAGAAGACCTGGTTGTGATTTCTTGCAGATCATGTGACCATGTAGAGACTTTTACGCTAACTCATAGTTAATAAGGTAATGACAGCTGTTATCAGCAATATCTCACCTTCAGCTGTTACTATGGTAAAGGAGATACACAAGAGAGGGGAATTTACAGAGGTCTCAGAGTAATTAACCATTTCAAGATGGTGGTGGAGAACTTCATGAGAGATTGGTATAAGGCAGAATTACTTTAGTCATGCTGCAGTCTGACTCTCAATCAGTGTATGGCACCAGAGAAGCTGCATTTCTAAGGAGACAAATGCTGAAGTAGTCATTAGGTAAAAACAAATTAATTTTACTTGATATTAAATCACTTCTGCAGTAACATATTGTTGGTGTTGAGTGCTATTGATGATGACATCCTATTATGTGTCACATAATGCTATATGGTGCTTTCTTATGAGTGAAAAAATTATTAGTGCTCAAACCAAAGCTGCATACTACAGTTCCATTTTCAGTCTGAGTTCACTAATGCACCCATCCACTTAACCCAGCAGAGATTTACTGAATAAAAAGTATAAAAAATATGGGGAAATTATTTGACATAGGCAGCAATTTCAGTTGTTCAAGGCTCTGCCCATTATGCTTCAGAACTCTAAGTCGTCACAAGAAGAAAACAGTGGACAGTCAAAGAAGCTGAAAAACTTGTCTGATACATGCTGGGATTTATCAGCATGCATCTTGTTATGTTGTACCGCTTATTTTGGATATACTGTTGTATTCCAAAGAGAATAACAAGTCATAGAGAAATAAAATGAAGGTACATCACTTCAGTCACTTTTATCTGCAAACTTATGTTTTCTTTATCCCCTTTGAACAAGTTCTGCAACAAATTAAACCATAGCAAAGACACTACAATATACTCCACTCTTCCATTTCAGCCAATCCACCAACTTGCATTAGTACTTCTTTATCAACTCTGAAAGGATGAAAGGCAAAGTTAACCATAGCAGGATTTGTACTCAAAGCACACAGAGTTGGAACAGATATAGCAAGGCATTTTATCCAAGGCTCCAACAAATTGGCAACTTTGTTATCTTGGCCAATTTCCTGTATGGATGAATACACATTTTCAAGTACATACATATGTACTCACATATGATCTTAAATCCCCGATTATTCAGACAGCCATTCATACATCTTTCCATCCATTCATGCACACGTATATGCATGCATGCATGCTTGCAGTTGCTCATACACACACACACACGCACACACACACACGCACACAAGCAAGATCATTTATAGCCTTGACACAACACTAAAGACATCAGGATGCAAGGCTATACATCTTCATATATACCAGTCACCTCTCATTCACTGAAGGTGAAATAAACAAATAAGGCACCATAAAATATAATAAGTAAAATAAAAAAAATAACTTCTTTTCTCAGGTAGGTCATTTGGCAATAAAACAACTCAATAATATACAGGTTTTACACATGCTAGCACAGAAAACCAAACAAAAGCTGGATAAACAAATATATGTATTCATATATGTATGTGCATATATATATGTGTGTGTAGTTCACACACACACACACACACACACACACATATTATCTAGAAAGGTATTGGTTTTCTGTCTGAAGAATTTCTAATAGGAGATACTTTACATGTTTCTCCTATATATACAAGGCAAAGGAGAAAAGCAGCTGCAAATATACCACCTGCACTGACCCATAATCCTCATACTTTCAACATCTGTGGGCGGCTTCTGTGTAAATCATTGGTGTGACTCAAATGTCACATTCAATATTAGCATTATGACTGACAAAGAAAGTGTAATTTGTTGGATACACACACCTCAAAACCAACAGGGGAATCCATCGTATATATATATATATATATATATATATATATATATATATATGATGGGTTCTATTGGTTTCAAGGTATGAGAATCCGACAACTTGTATGAGCTAGTCAAAAGACACCTGTTGTTAATGTCTTATTATTTGCATCTGTATCTGTGTACCATTTCTCCGTTTTTTTGTTTTTTTCTGTCCTTGTTTTTGTATAAATTCACAGCTTTCTTGCAAGGAATTTAGTGCTCTTAGCTTAGTTTTTCCTTGGGGCTGGCCAGATTGGAGCAATCTCGAGTATAACCAGCCAAAATTGCAAAGATAATCTGAAACTCAACTGAGGAAAGAAAACTCTGAATGACCCGTCCTTGTTTTCCCTTGTCACTTTTTGTATCATCTAACTGTCTGGATGTTTTGCATTCTTGTCCCATTTTTGTATTCCTTTTCATATGTATGTACTTATGTACAAATATATGTATGTATGTAGGTAGGTAGGTAGGTAGGTAGGTAGATAGGTAGGTAGGTAGGTAGGTAGGTGGGTAGGTAGTTGGGTAGGTAGGTAAGTATGCATGCAGGCATGTCTGAATGTATGTATATGTACATACATACATATATATATATGTTATCTCAATGATAAAATGCTAATTAGATGACAGAATATTTTTGTTTCTGTATTGATGTATATGCTTTTTAGTGACCAGTTGAGTGTGTGAGTGTTCAATTTAGAGTGTATCCATTTAATGAATGGTTGAAAGTTACTTTCCTACAGGGATAAAATTTTTCAAAACAGAAGACAAAGACCAATACCAGTCTGCCTATCTCCAGTGGGGCTGTCATCAGAACCTCAATGAGGTGTTAGAGCTGTGAAACATGTGGCAATGTACTCCTTTCTAAGGCTGGGTATGTCAACCATCTGAAGTTCCCTGAAAGATCAACTGTATGCAAATTCTTACTCTAAGACTGGGTGATTTGATGTGTGTAATGTATGAAAGAGCTTGGAAGCTGATTCTGGGTCTGAAGCGATATATGGCAGTTCATAAAGATCATATCTCACTAAGTGATCCAGGGGAGGTAACAACTTTCATCTGACACGTATGCTTCAAGCCATGCAGATATGAGTGGGAATGAATAGTCATCTGAGAGATCATAGAGGGAAGGTCAGAAATGCCATTGACTATGAAGAAGTTATATATATATATATATATGCATAAAAGCCCTGCCAAAACAGATACAGTAACCTGGGATAGTCTTCTACCTGGGTACCATCCTACCTATTCATGGAAGATGGACATTAGATGATGATGATGATAAATATTTATATATATATATATATATATATATATATAGCAATAAGAAAATGGAGGTGAATAGGTGGTATTCATCAACTTGCAGACATTGTATTGTGTCGATTTACCTGTTTATTTGTTAACAAATAAACAGGTAAATTGACACAATACAATGTGTGCAAATTGATGAATACCACCTATTCCACTCCATGTTCTTATTGGTATATAAATTAAGGGTAAAATATCTTTTTACCTGCACTCATTTATTGCACTTGGTAATAGGAAGGAAAAACACTAGTGTAATAATAATTGGGTATTCTTCTGGCAGTATATTGGATAGATATTATCCCTTAGTGGATTGGATACACAACCCCTAACTTTCTTGGATTTATATATATATATATATATATATATATATAGGTTGGTAATGCAAACAAGAAAATAGGTCTCAAAAGGAATATATATATATATATATATATATGTTTACCTCTGCCACGGAAGGAAGTTATGTTTTCATTCATATATATAACCAGCTAAAGTTACAGTGACTCAATTTACAGAGTTGAGAGTTTCATATGATACACATATATA
>NC_068989.1:38054936-38055736 GCF_001194135.2 Octopus bimaculoides | reverse complement strand
TATATATATATATATATATATATATATATATATATATATCTTTGTGTTTTTGTGTGTGTGTTCATGTATTTTTTATCTACACACATACAGATACTCATATCTATGTATTATATTTAGAAATGTAGATATGCTTTGAGTTAAATGCAATAGTTTATTTTATAGATGATGTGGAATGTAAGAGAATTGCATACAGTAAAATCTGGTTATATATACTTTGGGGGCAAAACTCAAATGCATGCTTATATAAACTCATCTCTTAATATACTTCATATCTAAACATATATTTCTACATAGAGAAAAAAACTTTTGCTGAAATTTAATTTACTTGCACCATTTGACAGACAGGCAAAATTACTACAGCAACCTGATACAAGTAAATTTCCTACCATTTCCATACCTTTTAGAGAACTTTTCATGTTCAAAAATTGACAGATTCTATATTTTGCATAGTGTTTGAGTAAGTCTCAAGAGGTGAAACCTGAAGCCACAGCTAACCCTCTATATATAATTATTTTGACTCTACAAGCATATTGCATCCTTTCATCAGTAAATGTTTGTTTATAATTTGCATGTGCTTGTGTGTGCATAACATGTATCTATGCATATATGTGTGTGTGTGTGTGTGTGTGTGTGTCTGTGTGTATATACTCTCTTTTTGCTTTTTAGTCTTTTACTTGTTTCAGTCATTTGACTGTGGCCAAGCTGGAGCACCGCCTTTATTCTTTGTAAGCCTAGTACTTATTCTATCGGTCTCTTTTGCCGAACCGCTAAGTTACAGGGACATAAACACACCAGCATTG
>NC_068989.1:38047090-38054315 GCF_001194135.2 Octopus bimaculoides | reverse complement strand
CAGTTTCCCTCTACCAAATCCACTCACAAGGCTTTGGTCAGCCCGAGGCTTTGTTGAAGACATTTGCCCAAGGTGCTACGCAGTGGGACTGAACCTGGAACCATGTGGTTCGTAAGCAAGCCACTTACCACACAGCCATTCTTACGCCTATATAAATATATACATAAAATTGGCACTCTGTTGGTTATGATAACAAGTGTTCCAGTTGATCCAATCAACAGAACAGTTTCTTGTAAAATTAACGTGCTAGTGGCTGAGCACTCCACAGACACATGCACCCCTAACATAGTTCTCAGGGAGATTTAATGTAACACAGAATGTGATAAGACTGGCCCTTTGAAATACAGATACTACTTAATTTTGTTGGCTGATTGGACTGGAGCAACATGAAATAAAGTGTCTTGCTCAAGGACACAGTGTGCCATCAAGTATCAAACACACAACCTTAGGATCATGTGCCAAGTATCCTAACCCTTACAATTGTATTGCATCCTTTCATCAGTAAACGTTTCTCTATAATTTACAATTTACTTGTGTGTGCAAAGCATGGATCTATACATATGTTTACACATATACATATATAATTGAAAAAATATTTACATGTCGTCTGAGGAAATACAACTAGATCTCATAAGGCAGGGAAACGGTTGCATAATCAAGTACTTGGAGAACTACATTGTGTAGAAACAATTGTGGTGATTGAAACTGATGTCCAACCATACTCCTTCTTGTTGACTCCAAATTTTTTCAAATATCTATTCACACACGACAGAAGCCCAAACGCAAAGCTGGAAGTATATATAATACTACTACAGGAAATCACAGGGTGAAATCTGAAGGTGGACGAGTTTTATATTGTACACTACTATATATATATATATATATATATATATATATATATATATATATATATATATATATATTTGTATATTTATATATAAGCATATATATGTTTTATATATATATATATACAGTGTATATTTAAACACATAAGGGATGGCCATAATAGGATATCTAACCTGCTAGAAGGTGTAGTTAAAATCCAAACTACTATTAGGGGAAATTACCCCTAATAGTGGTTTGGATTTTAACTACTCTTTCTAGCGGGTTAGATGTCCTATTATGACCATCTCTTATGTGTTTAAATGTACACTGCATTTATATGAATAATATATAGTCGATTGACTATTTTTTTCTTCACACTAGACCACTGGTAGCAAAAAATTTCTAAATAATTTTTTTTTGCTACACCCTGAAATGTATTAATAATGATATATATATATGTATCTTGCCCTTTCTCTCTCTCCTTGTATATGCCTCGATGTATGAGTTGATTTGTTCCCAGAGATTACACGTAAAGCAAAAACTTGTAAAGCAGTGCAATAACTTCCAATAGTAGCAATGTTATAAACCATAATTCATTCCGAGAAAAATATTTTACCTATAGAATTTATAATAGTCATAAATAAATGGCTATAAAACAACAGTAGAATGTAAACAATATTTTATGTAAAGTAGAAAGAATGTCAATATCATTAATAATAAAAAATATTATTATAATCGTTTTCTGAATGACTTTCACTTGCACTAGACTCACACACACCCTCACTCATAGATGTGATTGCTGATTCACAAGCACTTGTAGACAGTCTTGTAGATTTCTTTTTTAAAATCAAGTCTAGAGTTGTTTGCTTAGAAGAAGCTTTTTTTCACTCTATAAATTTCTTGGTAACATGCAGAAGCATTTATTATGGTAGTAGTAGTAGTAGTAGTAGAAACTTTTGCACATCATTCAAAATTTGGATCTTGTGTTTGAAAAATCTTTTTATATTTATTAAAATAAAACTCGTAAAACTGGGGTTTCATAAAGTGAAGTATTACTGTATATATGCACACATACGCACACACACATATATATATAAATACACACACACATACATGATATATGTAGGCATGTATATATTATCTGCATATAAGTATGTGTGTGGATGTATGTGTACATCTCTGGGTTTGTAGTCATCTATAAATACACCAAAAAAGCATATGGAAAAGAGAAAGAACAAATGCTTATGGACATATTAACTAATTCCTACCAAATTTCCTGCTACAAAGTGAATCCTTGACATTATTTTGAGACAATATTGGAGAGCAGGGAAACATCATTTTTTTTTTTTTTGATAAATTCCATATACACCATTTTACATATATATTACAATCTCTATACAGTTAACTACCGCAACTTTGGTAATATGTTGTAGTATAAGATATTTATACAAAACAAACAAAAAAAAAATCACTTTATTAGTTATACAAAAATAGCACACAAATCTATCTGAAATAACAGCCTACCAAGTGTGGTTATCTGGTTAGAAATTTGTTTCCCAACCATGTGGTTCTAGGTTCAATCTCACTGCATGGTACCTTGGGCAAATGTCTTCTACTCTAGCCACAGGCCAACCAAGCCCAAGTGAGTGGATTTGATAAATGGAAACTGAAAGAAGCACAGTGTGTGAGAGGGAGAGTCTTTGAGTTTGACTCCACCACCACTTGACAACCAGTGTTGGTGTGTTTGTGTCCCCATAAATCAACAGTTTGGCATAAGAGACCAATGGAATAATTACCAGGCTTAAAAAATAAGTACTGGGATCGATTCATTCAACTAATATTCTTCAAGGCAGTAACCCAACATAGATACAGCCTGAAAGAAGTAAAAAAATACAAGAGATAAAAGATTATGCTTGGCAAGTGTGTGTGTGTGTGTGTGTGTGTGTGTGTGTGTGTGTGTGTGTGTGTGTGTGTGTGTGCGTGTGTGTGTGCGTGTGTGTGCGTGTGTGTGTGTGTGTGTGTGTGTGATTGTGAGTGTGTATGTATGCATGTGTGCACGCATGTGTGTGTATGTGTGTTTGTATTTTGTTTGGTTGTAAAGTTTAAAAGTGACTCAAGAGTGAAATCTTTTACACATTGTATTTACCAAACTTATATACTGAGTTCAGTCTCTTCTACTTGTTAATGGGATTGATCATAGGCTGGTTCACTCAGCATTTACCACTGGCTAAACAACAATAACAACAACTACTACTGATCTATTACTCATATTACTAATATTTCAAATGTTGGTGATGCTCATAAATAAATATTATTTTTCTTCATTTGTAATTTCTTTCCCTGTACAGTAACCACCTGTATGGTTTCCATAAAGCCACTTCTATATAGGACCAGCTGTTCTCCATTACTCAACAATGATTTCTCTTGTAAAACTTAGGGAAAAGCATTATTTCTATGAGAAAGAACTTTAAATCAATCTCAAAGGCTAACATAACCACTTAATCTCATAGAACAGAAATGAATCACTCTCTGTATAGCAAGAAAACAACTAACCTTAAATCCTATCTCACAACTGATAACTCTTGAGAATCTTTTATGGCAACCATATTTTCAACATAACTAAGATATCTTAGAGTCTAAACTAGAGGGTTTCCAACTTGGGAAGCCTGTACCCACTGAAGATGTGAAATGGAATTTGGTATAGGCAGCAAGGAGGGAATGTATAATTATTGAACTCTTAAAAGTAATTTTATTCTATTAAATACACCAAGAACTTTATTATCCTACAAATGTAGATTTAACCTTTAAGAGATTATCAGTGAGAACTGTGTCCTTGTTTCAATTTTCTATGTATCATCATCATCATTTAACGTCCGCTTTATGTATCTGCATGCAAGACAAAATCTGGGAATCTTCAGGACCCACAGGCAGACCTTTACATTGCAATCAGCAAATATGTTCCATGTTTTGATGAAGCAATGAATGAGAAGCAGAATGAAATAAGTTATTGAATTTACAGTTTTCCCATATTGTTTAATTTACATTTGTATTTTATGACTCAAATCAAAATCATTTGTTTTAGTTCAATTTGTTCCTTTACAGTAACATATGTGGCGTGATTTAAAAAAAATTAAATTAGTTATTAGAAAATTCACTTTTTCATCATCATATGTGATATTACTTTAGTAAAGAGTGTAAAAATTAATCAAACATTTCATAGGATTATGAGAGTATAGAATAGAGTGTGAACATTTTATCTTGGCATTCTTTTTATAGCCAGAATCTGTTAAACAATTGCTGACCCTAAGCAAGGCACATATGTGTTCAACAGTATAATACATCTAACTTATTAAAGCTAGTGTAACTACTTTACACAAACACTGTAAACAATATTACAAACAAATTTAATCCTCTTCCTTAAACCTATTCTATTACAACTATACAAGCTTCTATCATTAAAATCTAGATTTTATATTATAACAATGCAACAAACTTTCCTGATGATGTAATTACATAAAAGTTTTTTGTAAACCATATTGTACTGAAATGTTGTTTTGTCATGAAAAATAAATTAAGACCTAAGTTAAACGTATTGAAAGCAATTATGAAACAATTTCTAATTTAATTACTCTACATGTTAAAAAAGCTGATATTCTAAAGTTATTAGATGTGTTTAAAACAACAAAATTTCTGAAAATAACCCTTATTTTTTTAATTTCTAACTATCCTAACTGAAAAGTTATAATGTAATTTCCTCTAGAGTTTTTATTATGTGAAAACTTGTTATGTGTTGTCGAACTGTTTTATGAGTGATGTAAAATTTCTGTTGAATATCAGGTTGGTGAGGAAGGAAATGTTATAAGACTAGCTAAATCTCAAAAATATTTCAGCCTACATTAAATCTATATGAAGTTAAAAGTGAATGTAACTTCAGCTAAACTATCTTCAGTAAAATAAACACATATTCCCTGAGAGAATATGCAAAGTTACATTACATTACAGAAACTATCCACTAATAAAAGTGACGATGTAGAAACTTGATTATATGTGAAATAAAAATTTCAGTTGTTCTTAACAAAATGTTAGATTTATTTCAATGATTTCTGACAATTGTAATGATATTAAGAATATAAATGTTAATTGTAATTTTCAACATACTGAGAGGTTTTTTTTCTTTTTCATTCCTCTCTCTAATTTAAAATTAAAATGTTCCTCTTGGGAGAAGATACTGTGTTTTGAATGACCTTGGAATAACTGTCTTCTTTTTGTGAGTAAAAGATCTTTAAAAATATCGAGAGAAATTAAATTTTATATTTTCATTTCTATCTAAAATTTTTAACTTTTTATTTCTTGTATTTAGTGGGGGTTTAGCAATTTAAACATGGAGCGGATGGAAGCATTTTAAAACTTTAATTTTCAAATATCTGGCCTTGCTAGCTTACAGCATCTTTCATGTTATTACTTTTCAATTTTTGAGTTGTCCAATAATTGAGTTAGTTTTATAGCAGACATCTAGCATTTATGAATAATTCTAATGGTGATTCATCAATGTTGTTTTTTTTTTTTTGATTTTTTCATTTCTCAAAACATATTTGCTAAGCAATGTCAGTGAAAATACCAAGACAAGAATTTTTTTAGGATTAGGATCTCTCGGAAATTTTCTATTTAGCATTTTGCTAAATATAGGAATTAAAAATTAAATAGAAATTTCTACATGGAGAGAAATTATATTTTTATGACTGAAAGTAATAATCATTTGAACATCATTAAAAATAAATAATACAAACAACATTTTCCTCTTTGACAATGGTCTTGTTTACTCCTACTGCAGATGAAAGCTCTAAGAAAACTTGTGACAATTAACCCTTTCATTACCAACCCAGCTGAAACTGGCTCTGGCTCTGAGACCAAATGTCTTTTTTTCATAAGTTTTGAATTAAAATATTCCACCAAAACTTAGTCACAATTTATGTTCCTAACACTAGCTGAATTACAACTAAGTTATTTTACTAAATTCTTTGTTCTATTTCAAGTAATTGAAAGAAACACAGAGCATCTCAAAATAAATACAGTAACAAAAGGGTTAAATAATACTTTATGTAGTCTTTTTATCATTGCAGTCATTAGTCAGTGAACATGCTGGAGCACACCCATCAAGATTTTAATTGATCAAATCAGCCCTAGTACTTATTTAGTCCTAGTACATGTCAATCGCTCATTGTCAAGCCACTAATACACAACATAAATTTTGATTTATATAAACATAATCCCCATCATCATTCAGTGATATATATATATATATATAGAGAGAGAGAGAGATAGAGAGAAAAAGAGAGAGAGAGAGTTGAAATTTACATAAAATAAAAGACAAAGAGAGGTGAAGGAACAATAAGCAGGTGTATTATTTTAATGCTCATGAAGAATTGGGCAAACAAAAGAGGCAATCAACGCATTTAAGAGCTACATATATCATTTAGAACAGTTTGATTCAGCCCTGTGTGACTGTTTCTTACAGAAATCTTGCACATCAGGCTTAGTGAACTGTCTCCAAAAGGATGAAAGGTAAAGTTGACTTCAGCAGAATTTGAACTCAGAACATAAAGACAGATGAAATGTTACTAAGCATTTTGCCTGGCATGCTAACAATTCTACCAGCTCAACTTATTTATAATTATGTGTGTGTGTGTGTAGAGAGAGAGAGAGAGGGGGGAATAGATACATACATATATGGGCATAAGCCTGCAGGTATGGACATGGCTGTCATTAAGAAGTTTGCTTTGCTACGTGATTCAGGGTTCAACCCCATTATCTTACAACTTGGGCAACCAATGACTTGTGAGTTAGTGGATGGAAACTGAGAGGAGCCTGTTTTGTGTGTATGTTTGTGTGCGTGTGTGTATTTCTGTGTGTGTCTCTGTCTGTGCATATGTGTGTGTGCATGAGAGAGAGAAAGAGAGAGAGAGAAACCTTGTTTGTGTTTTTGCATGTCTTTTATGGACAATGTGCATTAAATATTAACAAATCTCATTGACATAAAAGCTATGATATTAATTTGCAATATTCCATGAAAACATGTCTGGTCATCATGCAGTTCATGTTTGAAGAAGTAGAGGAAATATTACAATGCTTGAAAACAGGTAAGGATGAGTGAAAGGAATGACATCCAGCCATAGAAATATCTGCCTCAATGAATTTCCTCTGATGCATGCAAGCACATGAAAGTTGCTGTTAAAACCAAGATGATGATGATGATGATGATGATACGTCTATATCACTCAATGATATATGTATATGTATATATATATATGTATATATATATATATACATATATATATATACATATATATATATATACATATATATATATATATATATATATATATATATATATATATATATA
>NC_068989.1:38041998-38042810 GCF_001194135.2 Octopus bimaculoides | reverse complement strand
GTCTTTTGCTTTTTATTATTTTATGGGTTGCGAGTACTCTTTTTAGACGTGGGTCTTGATTCAGTAGTGGGATGTTTTTGTATATTATTGTGTAAGCTTCTGCATTTCTAGGATTGTGTGTTGAGAGATATGGGAGACTATTTAACGTGCCGTGTATGTGTTTCGGTTTTCGCAGGTCATGGGTAGCAATTGCCTTGGCCCGTTCTATTCCATTGTCAACTAATGATGCTGGGTAATGTCTTTCGAGGAGAATTGCCTTTAGTTCTTCGAGTCTTTTATTTCAAGTTCTATAATTAGAGACAATTGTGCAAATTCTTCTCACAAGGTTGAAGGGAATGTTTGTCTTTGTATGTTTTGGGTGATTGGAGGTGATGTATATATATATAATTTTGAGAAAAAACCCACACTTATTGAATTCATCCATGAAAATCCACAATTACATATAGAAAAATTTAATAAGTAAATACACTATAATAAAAATCAAAAAAGCACAAAGTAATAAATATTAGAATAATAAAATAATTTATTAGCTTGTACTTTTGGGATTTTTATTGTAGGTCTTTTTAGTGTATTTACTTATTAAATTTTTCTATATGTGATTATGGATCTTCATGGATGAATTCAATAGTTGTGGTTTTTTTCTCCAATTATATATTGTGAAATTTAATTTAATCTAAATTTTGATAAATTAAATTAAATTGAATTTCCCCCTGTAAATTAGGATTTTTATCCTTAATATTATTATCATGTGTGTGTGTGTGTGTGTGTGTGTGTGTGTGTGTGTGTGTGTGTGTGTGTGTGTGTGTGTGTGT
>NC_068989.1:38040355-38041635 GCF_001194135.2 Octopus bimaculoides | reverse complement strand
TATATATATACATATATATATAGATATATATATATATATTTATATATATATATATATAGGTTGGTAGGTACTATATTAACTGGCTAACCTCCATGAATGTAGAGAAACTCCAGTTGGTTTATTTTACTATCCATAGTAGATCTTCACATCAGTAAATATTGAGAGCAGAATAAAATTGAATATATAAATCTCTATTCTCCTCATTGTTAATTTATATATATATATATATATATATATACTCAGTGGGCTTCCACACAGTTTCCAACTACTAAATTTCACTACAGACATGTACACATGCACATGCACGCAGACACATACATACACACACACAATTTTTATAACTCTAACATGAATCATGCTGTTTTTGTAAGAGCTGGCATGATCTGCAGTTGAGAATGAACTGAACTGAGCTCAGCTGTACTTCATTTTGTAACTGCATGATACGAAATATTTCAGCATCGGTACTGAATTGGCACAGTACGGGAAAATGGACACAGAATTGATTACAAAACTAGTGGTGGTGGTGGTGGTGGTGATTGTATACTATTGTTGTTGGTGGCAGTGGAGGTGAAGGTGGTGATGGTTATGGTAGTAGTGGTTATGGTGGTGGTGGTGGTGGTGGTGGTGGTTATGGTGGTGGTACTATTGTTGTTGCTGTTGTTGTTGGTGGTGGTAGTGGTAGCAGCGGTGGTGGTGGAGACATCAGCATTGGTAGTGGTGGCAATGGCAGTGATACTGGTGATGGTAGTGGTAGTGGAAATGATGAATAAAGAAGAAAAATGTAACCAGGTTATATTCTTCTTGATAGTATCTGACCATTGTGCATTGGGAATAATTGATTATTCAATATTAACAGCTGTAATAGTAGTAGTAGTAGTAGTAGTAGTAGTAGTAGTAGTAGTAGTAGTAGTAGTAGTAGTATGTGAATGTGTCAAATGCATATGTTATTGAATGTGACCAATAATTACTAAGTCAGCTAAGGCAAGTCAGCGAAAAAGGGGGCCTCTAAGTAGTTGTTCTACTTACTATTACCAGTAGCCTAAAGGTGGCAAGCTGGCAGAATCATAAACATTCTAGGCAAAATGCTTAGTGACATTTCTTTCAGTGCTTTATATTCTGAGCTCAAACGCCAGGTCGACTTTTGTTATATTCTGAGCTCAAATGCCAGGTCGACTTTTGTTATATTCTGAGCTCAAATGCCAGGTCGACTTTTGTTATATTCTGAGCTCAAATGCCAGGTCGACTTTTGTTATATTCTGAGCTCAAATGCCAGGTCGACT
>NC_068989.1:38035374-38039750 GCF_001194135.2 Octopus bimaculoides | reverse complement strand
ACTTTTGTTATATTCTGAGCTCAAATGCCAGGTCGACTTTTGTTATATTCTGAGCTCAAATGCCAGGTCGACTTTTGTTATATTCTGAGCTCAAATGCCAGGTCGACTTTTGTTATATTCTGAGCTCAAATGCCAGGTCGACTTTTCACCCTTTTAGGATCAGTAGAATAAGTACCAGTTGAGTACTGAGGTTGATGTAATCAACTACACTCCTCTCCAAAATTTCAGGCTTGTACCTATAGTAAAAAGCACTATTATCCTGTTCTGAGAAAGGAATGAACTGATTGAAAGATAATATGGTCCTACATACACCTAAAGACCAAGTTCCATCTTTTCCACGTGCTGGTTCTGCCTGAACTCCTCTACAGTGCTGAAACCTGGACAATTTTCAAACAGAACCTGAACAAGTTCAAGGCATTCCAAATGCAGTGTCTCTGTCAGATCCTTGGTGGTTCTCTATCTGACTGAATCTCAAACAAGAAGAATGTCAGCAGTAGCCAACCAAGTCCAGGTGCATAGGCTACAGTGGTTTGTCCATGTCTGTAAGATAAGCACCAGAAGTCTACCACACACTAACTTTTTGTGGTGGTAGCAGGGCCAGCTCAAGGTACTGGCAACTTGGGCAGTCACCTGGGGTGCCATATGCTAGGGGGAACCAAGGAGGGCATGACAAAGACAAAGAAATTTCCACAACCATCAGCTTGTACACACTGAAGCTCAGCTTGTACACACTGAAGCTCAGCTTGTACACACTGAAGCTCAGCTTGCCTGGAGTGCCAGCAACTCATGGGCTCAGCCTGGGTGGAAGTGACCCATGCTCTGGACAATCCAGTGCAGTGCATTGAAGAAGACATGGGTTAAATAAATTGAGGAAGACCTGAAGTCACAGTGCCTCAACCTTGAGCATGCTAAGGTCAGCGCCATGGATCAGAAAGCATGGAATAACGTCCTCACTACAGCCCATCATCTAGCAGCACCCACAGAAATGTATTGGTTGAGAGGACAGCTTTCCCCTCCAGTTACTGGCTAAGGATTTTACTGTGACTGCTACTACTTTCCTACTGCATTCATCTAAAATGACAAGCTCTACTTGAAATGTAATGTTAGCATAAATGGCTGACTGAATACAGATGAGCTGAATAAAATAATTGGGCATAAGAGGATTCAGATGTAGCATCCAAGAGCTGGTTATTGGGGATGGTAGTTGGATAAAGAAATAGTAGGGATCCAAGAAGGAACCAGTAAGAGAGGAAGACAAAGAAAAATACGAGAAGATGTGGTGAGAAAGCTAATCTGAGTAGACTAGTTCTCATAAAGAACATGATAAAAGATTGCATATCCATCCCAAGCATGGAAAATCAGATATGAAATATTGACAATGATGATCATGTTGATGATGATGACGATGATGATAACAATGGTGCCAATGATGATATTCCCATTTAGTTGCTTCTTTTACTCTTTCCTTATTATCTATTTATTATTTCTTCATTTCTCTCTCTCTCTCTCGATCTCTCTATCTATTTATCTATCTGTCTACTTACATCTCTCTCTCTCTCTCTCCCTCCAACCCTCTTGTGCTTCATTTATTTAGTTATTTCTGTCCTTATCATTCTCCTGCACTTCCTTTTTTTATCCCATGCAAATAGGCTCCCTTCATTTCCTCACCCCACTCCACATTTCTATCACCTCTCCATCACACATGGATTTTGCTAATTCTGTTTTTCTAAACTTATGCTTTCGCTTTAATTCTTGCTATTTATTTTTAGCTGTCACAATTTTTTTTTTATCTGCTCAATTGTTTTTTCTTGTCATTGTTAGTAATTTTATATTTGTTTCTATTTTTTCATCTATTTCTATTACTCTGTCTTATCATTCCTTGAAATGGCATGCAATGAAACATTACTTGCAGCTGTGATATGAAAAGTAAAGATACAAATGATGATGACAATAATAATAATAATAATAATGATGATCCTTTCTACAAAAGCAATTTTGAGGGGAGGGGTAAATCAATTAATATCAACTGCAGTACTTGAATGGTGTTTTATTTTATCAACTCCAAAAGTACAAGAGTACTTTGACCTAGGCAGATTTAAGAGCTGAAAAAATTTGCTGCTAACCATTGTCTGATGCACTAACAATTCTGGCAGCTTACTGCCTTAATAACAATGACAACGATGATTATGATGATGATGATGGTGATGGTGGTGGTGGTGGTGGTGGTGGTGGTGGTGGTGATGACAATGACAATGAGGATGCAGTCATGCCTGTATGGTTAAGAAGTTCGCTTCCCAGCCCCATCATGGTTTTAGGTTTAGTCCTACTATCTGGCTCTTTGTGTCAGTGTCTAAAACCTTATAAGTGGATTTTGGTAGATGAAGCATGTGTGTGTGTGTGTATGTGTATGTCTCTCTCTCTCTCTCTCTCTCCCCTTACGTTGATATCATATGAGAGTTGCAAAAAAATGTCACTGTCATACAATCAGTGTTGTTTATTTCCAATCCTCCATGAAACATATCCTGCCATGGGGAAATAAAAGGTTGCTTGAAAACAGGTAAATATGAATGGTACAAAGGGCATCCAGTGACAGAGGAGATATCTCAACTATTTCCATTTGATCCATGCAAGCAGGGAAAAGTGAATATGATGTTGGTGTTGATGATTGATGATGACCTTGATCATGATGAAAGGAGGAGGAGGAGGATATACAAAGCCATTTAGTTGATCAGGGATTTCAGTTCTTTAAATCAATACCAAATCAATATTACTTCTGTTGACAATTTTACTAAAATATCTATAAAGATAAAAAGTAACGTTGACTCCAAAAAAGTTTAAATTTTGAAATTTCTTAAAAAATTGTTGAGATGTTTTTCAAATTATGAAATGCCCTGATGACATTTTCTTTTTTATAACAATGTCTCAATGCAATGATCAAATACAATTACAATAAATTAGAAATCTAAAATTTAAAATACCAGGACAAATAAAAGCAAATGTCATATTTAAATAATGCATTATTTCATGCTGGTAGAAGTTATATTTGGATAGGCTTGCAACTGATTTCTATTTGGTTTAACCTAATCTCATCATTCTGTTTCATGTCTTCCTTAGAAATGACTTGATTAAATGATCTCAAACACTACAGGAAAACGTTTTTTACTCGGCATATATAATTTATTTACATTACTAATCTATACTTGTATATTTATCTCCCTTGTATATATCAGCTAATGTATTTGACAGCTGGACACTTAAATCATTTTATTTGCACTTATACTTTCTCTTAGGGCAATATCATACACACATACACAGAAGAGACCATCATCAACTTATTCCTCACACACACAAAAGGAAAAAAAAGAACATTATTTTATTCCTCATCAGTTAAGCATTACTCATATTTCCTGTGCTTTGGGAGCAGATATAATTGTGTGAATAAGACGTTCACTTTGCAAATCAGGTAATTCTGAGTATGAGGCTTCTGAGTGAAATTAAATGGTGGACAACCTATGGCTCAGTTTAACACTGAGCCTTTACTTTATAATTTTTATCTTCCATTCAGGTCAATTCTCCAGTTTTATAATGACTTCCTCACTTTACTCTTCATTAGTTACAGAGATTAAGCAAATTGAAATCAATCAAAAGCATTAGCTTTCTTCTAACAAATCTCTAATTACTAATTTCCACTTACACACACACACACACATCTATATAGACTTTGTGTGTGTATATATATATATATATATGCATACACTTACATACACACACACACACATTATAATAATCAGGCAATAATCTGACAGCTCTGTGTCAGCAAGAATTTTAAAAATATGGAAAAAAGTAAAAGGGGTACAGCAAACTTGCCATGAGGAGTGGAATATCCAACGTTTCGGATTCAATCCTTTGTCAGGGGGCAGAGAAAAAGAGAAGGAAAAGAGAAAAAAGTGAAACAGAGTTTACATCCTCTCAGTGAGAAGGAGTATAATAACATTCTCACAAAAGATGAAACTGAGAAACAATTTGTTTTACAGATTGTTACCGAAAACTGTAAAACATACCTAACTGTCACTAAATCCTCTCTTATGCAAAAATAATGTTCAGTGTTCACATTATGTTTCTGTTTCTATAGAAATTATTGTTGTAAATAAAAATGCATTTCTCTTATAAAAGTTGTATGCTTTATAAAGAAGACCAAATATTTCTTAAGTTTTTCATCTTATTTCAGGAATTTTATATATATACATATATACATATACATATATATATTGCATGCAAAAAAGAGGGATGGACACTAAGTGGACATCCATTTTACTAGAAGAAGACCACCAATTTTTTACCCTCATTATTCAAATTTTATATATATATATATATAT
>NC_068989.1:38027262-38035332 GCF_001194135.2 Octopus bimaculoides | reverse complement strand
TATTATCTTTTACTTGTTTCAGTCATTTGACTGCATCCAAGCCGGGACACCACCGTGAAGGATTTTAATTGAACAAATGAACCCCAGGGCTTATTTTTTTAAAGCCAGGTATCTAACTCTTTTGCCAAACTGCTATATTACAGGGATGTAAACACACCAACACAGGTAGTCAAAGGTAGTCAAGCAATGGTGGGGAACAACACAGACACAAAGACACACACACACACACACACACACACACACACATATATATATACAATGGGTTTCTTTCATTTCTATCCACCAAATCTACTAACAAGGATTTGGTTGGTCAAGGCTATAGTAGATAACACTTGCTCAAGGCACCATACAGTGGGACTGAACCTGGAATCAGGTGGTTGGGAACCAAGCCTCTTACCACACACCCACACCTATGCCTATATATATAAAGATGCATGTATGTGTGTATATATATATATATATATATATATATACATACATATGCGTATTTGTGTGTGTCTGTGTATATGTATTTATATATATATTATGTATATATAAGTGTATGTATACATAGTATATATATAGGTGCAATTATGGAGGTGTGGGTGAGATGTGAACTTCAGAACTATATTGTTTAGAGCTCATTCACTACATGGATGCTGTTGGATGATGTTTTCATCATAGCTGCATCTAGATGGCTGGGAATTCTACCCATAACAAAATTCTTAAGTAGAATTAGTATGATCCAGCATGTGACAAAGCCTTTTGAATTACTAGTATAGTCGTCCCAGCAGGCTTCAATACAGTTTCCATCCATCCTATTTTAAATTACAAAGTATAAATCAACCTGAAGTGGTATTGATTGAAAGTCTGAGTTCAATGAGATTGAATGCAGACCCTCGTGGCTGCAAAGCAAGCTGCTTAAACGTTCTGCAATGCTGCATTTACGTGTGTGTGTGTGTGTGTGTGAGTGTGCACCCGTGCATGTTCACATGTGTATGTGTGCATGCACCTGCATGTGCAAGAATAACTGCATGGTTAAAGGCCACTTTTCAAGCTCCATGTTTGGCTTAAAGTTCAGCCTCACCACATAGCAACTAGAGTAAGTGTCTTCTACAACAGCTCTAGACAAGCAAAAGTTTATGACTGGATTTGTTTGACAGAAATTGAAAGAAGCTCATCATGTGCGCATGTGAGTTTTTGCATGTGAGTGCTTTTGTGCATGTTTGTGTCACATTATCTTAACATAACAAGCTAATTGCAAATAAAAGTCTCTGTCATATGACTAGTACTATTCATTTGCAATTTTTCATAAAAATATATCTGGCTATACAGTTCATGATTGAAGGTCTATAGGAAATATTACCTTGCTTGAAAACATGGAAGAACTGGTGATAAGAATGGCATCCGACTGTAGAAAACCTGCTTCAATTAATTTCATTTGAGTCATGCAAGTATGGAAAAGTGTTTGTTAAAACGATGATGTCTATTAACTTTTACACAGCATTATGTTTCTTATACATACTTCATATAATCTATCCTCTGCATGATAAGGAAACATGTCAGCTCCCTGAACTTCTTTCAACAATAACCTTAATATTTATTGCTGCAATTGGTTTATGCAAAACAAATATTGACCAATATATTGCAAAGATACCTTGCAGCACTAAATCACATGAATTCACAGAATATTGACTTTTTCAAGCCAACCTGTATTCCTTGAAATGAATTGCCCTCAAGATATCTTGTCAAGAAGGCAACATGCATGGATTTATTTAAAATTTATTTGATATTTTATCACCTTCACTTCATTAGTATATTTCTCTGTTAAATTCTATGCAAAATCCAAGAGAGTTTGTAGGTATCATTTATTTAATTTAAAACAGGTAGAAAAGTCTTATATTTTAAACTGAGAACACTTTCTATAGAAGGATTTTAGTCCAAAATGCTTCATTTTCCCTCTGCTCCTGGCAATTAAATTGACACCAATAAGACCTTTATATTTTATTACTATTGTTGTTATTGTAGATCCTTATGTTTTCTTTGATTCCAGATTTTACTATTAATTTTATATATATGTATATATAGGCGCAGGAGTGGCTGTGTGGTAAGTAGCTTGCTTACCAACCACATGGTTCCGGGTTCAGTCCCACTGCATGGCACCTTGGGCAAACGTCTTCTACTATAGCCTCGGGCCGACCAAAGCCTTGTGAGTGGATTTGGTAGACGGAAACTGAAAGAAGCCTGTCGTATATATGTATATATATGTGTGTGTGTTTGTATATCTGTGTTTGTCCCCCTAGCATTGCTTGACAACCGATGCTGGTGTGTTTACATCACCGTCACTTAGTGGTTCGGCAAAAGAGACCGATAGAATAAGTACTAGACTTACAAAGAATAAGTCCCGGGGTCGATTTGCTCGACTAAAGGCGGTGCTCCAGCATGGTCACAGTCAAATGACTGAAACAAGTAAAAGAGTAAAAGAGTAGGTGCAGTATGGTCAAATGGTTAAGAATTTACTACACAGCCATGAAGCCTTGGCTTCAATCCCACAGTGTGGCATCATGAACAAATGACATCTTCAATAGCTTTGGCTTCACCCATTTCTTATGAGTGAATTGGTTAACTGAAATTGTATAAAAATTGTCGTCGAGTAGAATCTACCTGTAATTCAAAAGGTACATCCTTATCACATATTGAGCCATGCTGATTCCACTTGTATTTTAATTCAAGAGCAGGTAATTCATTGATCTCACAACTGAATCATCATTGATGAACGACTGAGATTCTCCAGCCAACATATCAATGATATTACCTGCCCTTGTATCCCTCTGCGGGGTACAAGCAAAGACTTAAGTACCAGCCAAGTGCTGGATTTGATGTAATCAAATGATTCTGGTACTTTCTGCATTTCTTCGAAACAATATGGCTGAGAATATCGAACAAATTTTAAGAGTTACATGTGATTTAATGGTGTTAATTTTAATGTAAAACTATTTCTGTGAGGGCCAAACATCTTAAATAATTTTAGCTTTGTAGATAGTAATAACAAAACTTATAAAAATTATTTTTCTTTTTACTACTACTACTACTACAACTACTACTACTACTGCTGCTGCTGCAGCCAGTATGCAGAATCCTTAGTGCATCAGACAAGTTGTTTAGAGGCATTTCTGAGATCAAATACTGGCAAGGTCAACTTTGCTTTACATCCTTTCAGGATCAATAAAGTACCAGTCAAGTACTGAAGTTGATACAATCAACTTATCTCTCTCCTCAAAGCTACTGACCTTGTGCCAGAAATTATGAAGAATTATTGTTGTTGTCATTATCATTATCATCATCATTATTATTATTACTATTATTATTTGACTTTTGTAGTGCAAAGACTGCATGTTTACCTATCCTTTTAAAACACATTTCATTCAAACATTACCAAATGAAATTTTCTTTTGAGTACTTGTAAGAAGAATTATAATTACTTAAAGGGCTGCTCTTGATACCTGAGGTAGTTGACAGAAGAAAAGAGATTTGCTTCATAAACCTTCAAAATTTTATTCACACATTACATTTCCATATCCAAAATGGCTGCCATACATAACTGTGCTACATAATAAAACACGACAATGACTAAAAGAACACAAAATCAACAACACAACTAAATGTACAATAGAAAGCAGACAATGAACAATACAGAGGAAATTAATAGAAGAAAATGTCCCAAATATTCAAATGAATAAGTTGGAAGACAGCGACAGTAATGACAATAATAATAGCAGTAGCCACTCTTTCACAATTCCAAATATTATGATCCATTCATTTAGCATCTATGTGAAAATAAGCCTTCCTTCAATACAAAATGAGAATATGGAATCCTTAGATCTATCTCAGTTGCAAGAAAAATGCAGATGGGAGAATTATGTAAGACTGAACTGTATTTCTTTGTCCACAGGTGATAAGCAAGGGGAGGGAGCAAAGAGAACATTTATATATCTCTGCTTTCAAAAAGACAGAAACAGATTACACATTCCATTTCATCAAGTACTGAGAGAAGTTGTATCAAATGAAATAAGCAAAAGCTATGGCTCTATCTGTTGCATATTTATAACAGAAAACACAGCCAAAACATTGTCAGTCATACTTCTGATTACACATTTGTGCCACAGTACATGGATCAAAGAAATACAAGAATTACAATAAGAGACATTGGTTGTGATGTAGATCTATGGCTAGTAGTGACCTTTTGATAATATATGGAAGAGTAGTCAATGTAGGCTAACAAAAGGTGATCAGTGGTCAGGATGTGTTAAAATGGACTTGAAAGTGCTAATGGTTTCTGAAGGCTACAAAGCTACATTGGAATTGTGCACCGTAGAATATATTAAAACAAGACATATGATTAATGATACAGAACAGAAAACCTATTTGATACATTTGATTGTGTAAAAAGTACACCTTGGAGCTAAATGCCCAAAAGGACTTCGAAGATTAAACAAAAACAAAGAAAATGAATATAATGAATAGCAGCAACAAAAAGAAACAAAATCCCATTTCTGTACTGAAGGAAATATCTTTAAGTGCAGTTTCACAATTAGATTAGCAAACATTTCTTCTAACAGTACTAACTTGTTGTACCACATTTTAATCACTCGATGAGGAAGAAATAGAAATTACACATATAATACTCAAATGCTCAGGGAAAATACAAGGTGAAAAAGAGGAAAAAGATCACAAAAAGAGAAGACTCAACACAAAACATTAGAAATAGGTACGGAGAAGTAATTTCTTTCAAACAACAAAATCTTTTAACGAGAATGGAGCAAAAATGAAGTAAGATTTGTCATTCTTTGAAAATCAAACAATCTATGAGAAAATTATTCATTTCTTGCACCACAAGCTCTCCAAAGTGGTGTGAATGACACAAAAACAATTTTGTTCAGAATATATAAAGCATGGAAAAGATAAATTACTAGTGAAATTAAAATTAAGACATTACAGTGAAGTTTAAAGAGAATACCACAAAATGGCATTTTTCAACACTAAATGTCTCAAAAAATTCTTACTGATGCATTCGGTTGCACTTGAACGCAATTTGAGAAATGATTAAGTGAACAGGGTCGTGAAGTGCCCAACTTCTTACTAACTTGAAATCTTTCATGTTTTATTTCTTTAAATTATGTTTTGATTTAATAATAGTGTTTTATTGTACTTTTTTAATTTATCTTTGTGCAATTATGCATGTGTATTTATGTGCATGTGTGTAAGTATGTGTGTGTGTGTGTGTGTGAATTGACATGGGGTGATGATGAATCAGTTTTTAAGCTTAAAATGAATTTTGCTGTTGTAATTGTTGTGGATTATATTATCAACTGCAACATGTCTGTCACAGTATAATGCTGATATTTAGGCTATCGATTTGAGAAGTGGGGTACAAAATTTATATGTACTACATTTGATTGCAGAAATAAAAGGAAAACAGCAAATTAATTACTTTAAAGAATCAAACTTCTAAAAGGATGGAAAGCAAAATTGACCTCATAGGAAACTGAAATAAGCTCAATATGACTCAGAACTAAATACTATGAAGGGTGCAGGAGAGATGTAATGACACTTGTCAATGACTCAATCTATACGTGAAAGTAACTAGTCGTATGTGTGTATGTGTGTGTGTGCACGCACACACATATGAAACTATATCCAGTAATAAGGCAGGGGGAAAATAGACGGTATGATTAAAACAATGACACAGAGCTATGTTTGATAGATAACCAGATCGATGGACGGAGAGTTAGGTTGATTGGACGTAGAGTTAAATAAGAGACATAAGGTCAGTGGTAGAGAGGAAATAGGTGGAATCATGCTACATAACCCAGTTGATAAGCCTGATTGAAATAAAAAAAAAGCTGGTTGGTTAAATGGGTGTTTGTTAGTGATCCACTAATTAGCAGAGTAGTATCATTGTCATTGGTAGTGGAGGGACTGGAGGCAATGAAGGCAGTAGTGATGGTGTTGGTGGGTTGTCAAGGTTACTAAAACAATGATACTAATCATGTTTGTCTCTCAGCTGACACATCTAAGATAATTTGATTAAGTCTGGAACATATTCCATGTTTAGACTAAGAAAGGGTACTGCATTCATCATCACTAATATTTCTATCCTTATTACAACTACTAACATGATCCGCATTGGTCATGATTATTACCATTGCTATCACCATTAACATTAGTATCAACGTCACTCTCATCACTACTATCAATACCATTATCACCAACACCACCATTACTACATCCCCACCATTGCCACCACCACCTTCACTATGATTTCTGCCACTAAAATGTAATGCCATCTATTTCCTGCTAATTTTCAATCGTCGTAACAACCAATAATTTTGTATTACATGTGACCAACAATAAATATCTTCTTTATCGTTTTCCTCAAAGCACCTATTAAAAATATCATCATTGTCGTCGTTATCATCATTATCATCTTCATTATCATCATCATCATCAAAATTACACCAGCTACTGGTATCTTTTACATCACCAGTATCATTTACCTATACTTCAAAACATCATCCACTCCTGTTAAAAGCATCCTTTTCCATAAAAGCACAACTAATACACTACATTCACCAAAAATGTCAATACCATTACTAGCTTAATTATTAAAAGTTTGCTTCTCATCTGCACACATACACACACACACACACACACACACACACACACACACACACACACACACTTCATTATCATTTAATGCTTATTGTTCATGCCTGCATGGGTTGGATGGTTCAAACATAATCTAATGCATCAGAAAACCATACCATGCCCAAATGTTGGCTTTTGGTATAATTACTACAACTGGATCCCCTTCCTAAGGCCAGCTACTTTACAGAGTGCACTGGATACCTTTTCTACAACACCAGCACTAAAAGAGAACAGGCAAAAGATGACATGATGATTTTAGGCAAGAAGATGAATGTAAAGTATGATGAAAGGAACAGGTTTACAGTTGTGAGAGGGTGGTAATAGAGAGAGTAACAGATTAGACATGATTGCGGGGAGGGTATTATGCAAGGCTGATAGTGGAATAGAAAAAGTGTAACTGATAAAATGGGGAAATATGTGATTTGATTGCTGAAGAGACCAGGGTTGTAGAAAAGAAGTGTGAGGATACAAAGTGAGGAGGATGTAAGGTGAGATGGTGGTAAAGTGGATTTAACAAGGAATAAACACACACACACACACACACACACAGAGTACAGCTTTTAAATACAACCTTGTGTTAAGGTTCATTTTTGCCATGTCAGTACAGTTCCTTTCATCTTCTCAATGAGATGCAACATCTTCAAGTCAGCCTTTACTTTATTCTAATTCTTCCTTGGTTTCCCTCTTTTGCTAGTTTCACAGGCTTAAAATAGCATTTCCTTATGCTGCAATCATCCTCCATATTTATCACATGCCCATTCCAACACATCCTTCTCTTGCACATTACATCTGATTCCCTTTATAGTCGGTTTTTTGTCTTTTTTTTTTTTTTTCGGCTTATTTGTACTCTGGCATTCAAACACATTTTGCTATCTCTAACAAATTTTGAAGACAGGTAGCTACAGCCAGTGAAACTGATATAAAACCACTTCTTGAATTCTACAAACAGACTACAGTCGAAAAAGGAGAGCAACACTTCAGAGTGCAATGTAGCAGAGGATTATCAGCACAGTGCCCACCACAGATAGGCAGTGGTTTTTACTGCTTTGTTGCTGTTTTTCTTTGCTATATATCGTTATAAATCTTTAACATTTTTCAAGTTCTGTAGCATTTCTATCCCTTGGCATTGCATTGCAGTTGTACACCCACCATATTAGTATAAAACAAAGTTCGGTATGGATGTGTGAGGCTCATAAGGCTAATAAAGAAAAGACTACTACCATTATTAACACTACCACCACCACCACCACCATTACTACCAACACCATTATCATTACCATTACCACCTTCATCCCTACTACTACTGCTGCTGTTGCTGCTGCTGCTACTACTACTACTACTACTACTACTACTACTACTACTACTACTACTACTACTTTATCT
>NC_068989.1:38023827-38027041 GCF_001194135.2 Octopus bimaculoides | reverse complement strand
ATTATTAACACTACCACCACCACCACCACCATTACTACCAACACCATTATCATTACCATTACCACCTTCATCCCTACTACTACTGCTGCTGTTGCTGCTGCTGCTACTACTACTACTACTACTACTACTACTACTACTACTACTACTACTACTACTTTATCTTTTCTCTTAAAATGGTTTCTCCTGTAAATTCAGATCACTAAAATCTAAATATACACAACTGTTTATTTAAAAAAATTAAAGCTATCTCACATATAACCCCACACTCTTCACCACACACACACACACACACACACACACAAGGTATAGCGATACCAAAATTTAAAACAGAAAACAAAGAACTTTCTGGTTATTAAATTACTTACAAATCAAGATTTTTAGCTCTCTTGCAAATTAAAATTTTTGAGAAAACAGAATTCAAATTAAGACAAAAAAAAAATTTAAATAAGATATTAGAACCATTGTGACAAACAAAACAGCAAAAAAATATATCAGCATAAAAGTTGTAAAAAAAGTGAATAAGGTGAATATTGTGATTGTTTTTTTATATTATCAAAGACAATTGCAATAGATTGATTGCTTACTGTAACAAAGTTAAAGACAGGAACTAATTTTACATACTTCACTAGATACAAACCTAATTATAAGCCTTTGATCAAAAGATTTTCCAAGAATGCTGCTGCTCTGCTACTATAAAACCTTTTATTTATTTATTTATCTTTTTGTTTTTTGAGTGGGTGGTTAAATGCAAGGTATACATTCACACTGAAGTATGTATGGCTTCACATGCATGCATGCATACACACATACATCCATAACCATCATTCCCACGTGAGTATGATTTGCTGGCAAGTAACATGCTAATTGTTTTAGGTGCCTATGTAGTTACAAGCAGACACAGTTGTTCGTTCAGTTTTCCTGCCCTTGACCTAGCTAAGCATCAATGATGTGCCAGCCGGAGGCAGAGAAGGTGGTACCAGCAATCAGCTGGCACTTATTTTCAGTTGAATAAATTGAATCAAAGTGAAATGAAAGGACTTGCTGAAGGACACAACACACTACTTGGTCTTATGATTGTAAACCAAACACCCTACCCACTAGGCCACACACTTTCACATATACCTATTTACCTACATACCTACCTACCTACATACATACATACATACATACATACATACATACATACATGCATACATACATGCATACATACATACATACATATATGCAAACCTATATACTGGGTCATTCCATAAATAATGTGTTTTTCAATAGCATGAACTAAAAGTTGGTGGAGGGGAGGGATGGGATAAACTACCTGCATCAACTTGCTATAAAAGCAGGTAATAATTTTACCTTGTACTTACTTATTCTTAGTGCAAGTTTCAAAGAGCATAGTTTGATTTTAACAGTTATTTTTTCAAAGCTATAATGGAAGTGACAAAGGAGTATATTCGGCATATTTTGCTTTATGAGTTCAATAAAGGCAACAGCACAACAGAAAGCATGAGAAATATTAATGTAGTTTATGGGGATCAGACAATAAGCATAAGCAAGTGTCAACAGTGGTTCCAGAAATTCTGAGCCAGAAATAACAGCTTAGAAGATGAGCCTCATCTTGGAAGATCGATAGAGATTGAAGAGAATGTCCTGGAAAGCCTAGCAGAAGAAAAGCCATCATAACTGTTGAGGAACTAGCAGAGAATCTTGAATTTGCTCATTCAACCATTCATTGATACTTGCATGCCATCAGAAAAGTTAGCCAATTGGGTCAATGGGTTCCTCACAAACTTTCTGAGTCTAATCGTGCACAGAGAGTGAATGTGTACTCTTCATAGCTGCCACATCTCACAAATGAACCATTTTTGAACTGAATAGTGACTGGTGGTGAGAGATGTGTTCTCTATAAAAATGGTATGTGCTGAAGACAGTGGGTAGGGAAAGGAGAAACACCGGCACACCAGAATAAAGAAGGTTATTGGGGCCTTGGGATATGTAGCACACTGCCGAAATACCAATCTTGAGAAATTAGGCTTCTCAAAATCAGAAAAGAGAAAGCTAATTTGAAAACTATAGATCCAATCCATCACTGGAACTGTAAAAGTCCATAAGTTTATCATTTAAATATAAATGAGCATGTCTAGATAGGCTACTATATGCTTGGGAATACATACATAAAGCAAAACATACAAATCTTCACATATACATACATACAAGCAAAAATACTCTGTTGTTGATGTTGAAATTCCAATGAAGGAGCCTTGAATTTAGGTTAGAAATGGGCTCTTTCTCTATTGGTAAGAAATCTTGAAATAAAACTGAACAATAATATACATACATACATACACACATACATACATACATACATACATACATACATATATACAAACATACATACATACATACATACATACATACATACATACATACATACTTATATATATTACACAAGTAATGGAAATTAAGTGCCTTAATAAACACATTTGATTTTCACATGTATTAAGTCTTATTTTCATTCATTTCTACATCTACATTCATGATTGTTTCAAACATTATCAAGTGCTATCTATAGATAAGGAACAGACAGTTGAAGAGATACATCTGTTTCTATAATCATTGAAAGATATCCAAATACCATCAAAGAGGTTTTATCTAACATGCTTTACATGCTTTATTAAGAAGACAGTATGCTTAATTGCATATGTTGAAAAGTCAACTTCTTTGACAATCTGACTGATGGCACATTCAGATACATTTGGCTTCGAATCACAGAAGATCCTTGAGTGGTTTGTAATTGATTTGATAAACAGCGACAAAAAGATAAGGTTTTGGCAATATTTTAGCTCATTCCTGAACGTTTTAAACAATTACTTGGCACTTTTCAAGCAATACTCTCGTGACACATGCTCACTGACAAAACAAAGGAAATATATAAAACAAAAGTAACCACACACCTATGACTTCTTACATTACTATAACATAAAAGAGACCTAACAACCGACATTGAAATACACACAGAAGTGAAGGAGCCAGCCACACTCCTAAGGATAGCATATGGATTGCTTGCCATATATTCTATGTTACACTTAAGAATCACAATTCCAAATATCTATCCAATGCATGCTAATCCCTCTGTCTAAGAGAAAGATTGACATTACTTGTCAATGTAGTTTTATACACACACACACACACACACACACACACACACACACACACA
>NC_068989.1:38022422-38023793 GCF_001194135.2 Octopus bimaculoides | reverse complement strand
ATATATACATACATATACAGGGTGTCCACAAGGTCTGGGTACATGGAGTAAATAAAATCATAACATAAACAACTAAATTTAAGAAATAATAATTTCTTGAAGTATGTGTTAATCCCGTGTACCTAGACTTTGTGGACACCCTGTATATAACATTTAATCACCTACCGGCTCAAGTTGAAATCACTTGAGCACTTCAAAGTATTTTCTATATGGAAAACACCTGTTTCTAAGCTATAAACTATATATACACCACCGTCGTCATCATCATCATCATCATTATCATCGTTTAACATCTGTTTTCCATGGTGGCATGGGTTGGACGGTTTGACTGAGGTATGGAAAGCCAGCGGCTGCACTAGGCTCCAACTTGATCTGGCAATGTTTCTGTAGCTGGATGCCCTTCCTAACACCAACCACTTTGAGAGTGTAGTGGGTGCTTTTTATGTTCTGCTGGCACGGGAGCCAATCAGGGGGCACTGGCCTTGACTGCATTCAGATAGTGCTTTTTACATGCCTCTGGCACAGGAGCCACTCAGGGGGCACTGGCATCAATCGTGTTCCGATAGTGCTTTTTTTTTATGCATGTATGTATTATATTATATTATATTATATGTATATATTATATTATATACATATATACATATGTGTGTGTATATATATATATATATATATATATATATATTTTAGGTTGAGGGAAAAGTTCGTGCGCCATGTGAAAATAATGCTTTTCTTATATATTTTTGTGGTGTGTGTTTTTGTTTTAACACAGTGCACAAACTTTTTCCTCGACCTAGTATTATATCATATATACGTATATATATATATAATCATATATGTGTTTGTATAAATATGGCTCCTGTACTGGTGGCACAGAAAAAGCACCTACTACACTCTCGGAGTGGTTGGTGTTAGGAAGGGCATCCAGCTGCAGAAACAGTACCAGATCATACTGGAGCTTGGTACACCCGCTGGTTCTACAGACTTCAGTCAAATCGGCCAACACATGCCAGTATGGAAAACGGACGTTAAACGATGATGATGATGATGATATATATATGTTTATTTATTCATATGTATATGCATATATATATGTATATGTATATATATATATATATATATATATATATATATATATAAGCAATGTTAATTCTCTAAATGAAGTATTAACAGTAACTGCACGATAAAGTGTAGTATATTGCCACTTAAGTGTGGCTGACCCCTAGGGGTGGATGTTACTGTTGCTTTTAGCCCCAGGAGGACATCTCCTCCAAGGTCATCAGCTGTCGAACGCCGAAGAAGGGAAATAACCCTGAAATCCGGATACGTTCGTGCTGCTGGTCGTGGTGAGAGGGATAACTCCCTTGGCAAACA
>NC_068989.1:38003553-38021393 GCF_001194135.2 Octopus bimaculoides | reverse complement strand
ATATATATATATATATATATATATATATATATATATATATATATATATATATACACACATATATATATGTATATATATATATATATAATCAAGTGAATGACATACAATGGATAATTGTCAGTTTATTACAGCTGTAATGAGCTGACAATTATCCATTGTATGTTATCATTCAATTGATTATAATACACCAAGAGAATTTATGACTTGTCGGACACCCTAGAGTATACCAACAATATACTGTTCAAAGTAATGCATGATTTGGACCTGCCCCTAAGGTGATGAATACTTATAGTGTTTGTTTCTCCGTTGTACACAACCAAAATATCCTATCTGATATTTCGATTCTCACCAACCGTAGGCTGGAACTAGAATAGGTTCACATTTAGCTCATATAAATGATATAAATGTACACTGCCTGGTTTATATTCAACAAATACACACAAACACATAGACACACATGCATACAAACATAAGCATGGCCAGCTATCTTATATTTGTGTTCAGCCTCTCCGTTTGCTTCTTATCCATTGTAGATCTGCCTAAACTAAATCAAAAGTAAATATTACTTCCACCACTTATTTCAATAAATATTTTAATTACCATTAATGATCTACTATATGTTTGTGTTTATTGTGTTACACGCTCTGTTGCCAAGCCCTTTGATTTTATTATCTCTCCCTTCAGGGTTTATGTACTGCCCACTTCCACTGCATGATCCAGTATTTATTGTGCTACATACAACAGCTGCTGATTAAAGCTCTATCATTTGCATTATATTGCATTACCTTGTGATTTGTTACATTGTTATGAGGAACTATGCCTATTTTTTATGGTTGATTCATTGATTAATTAATTGATCAATTAATTGTTTCTGTGAAAGGAACTATAGGAGTGTCACTCTTGCCTTACCTTAGAAAATAATAGTTCTGATACCATCTACTTTCTCTCCAGAAACTAATCTGTCTCATGGGATATCTTAACACCAGCAATAAATAGAAACTTAAACATGCCAGGAGTACAATGCCCTGCTTATTAATGTTTTGTATCCTTCCCTATTTATTACATAGTTACAGCTTCTTGAACTAAGCCAGTGAAAACTGAATGTCTTTGCTAGAAAAATAGTGCAGCAGAATATAAATTTTTAAAATGGGTGTTAATGTACATATAGTATTGAAAGAGAATGTTTTAATCAATAAAAATCACACCTCTTGTGATTTTAAGTCAGTCAAAATTAATATAAGACAATAAAAATAAAAAGAAACAGAATGCAATAGGGAGGTATTTTGTTTTGGCAATATGGTAAAAATTCGGAAAATGTTTCAGTCTTGTTAGACCTCATTAGCAAAATAAAATCTAGTGAACCATTATTAATTGGGTTAATATGCCAGTGTTAACTAGATCAACTGTGACTTTTCAGTATGAAGTCACACCTGGATTTTGATGGAAAGGCCTGCCACATAATAATTAAGTGTGTGGGGAGGAGTGGAATTTTTGGTAAAAGATAGTTTTTGAATGATTGAAAGGACCATCCACTTTGTTAATTGTAATAGAGAAAGGATCATATTGAATTACAAGAGAAAGTAGAAAGCATTTTAAATAAATTCTCTCATATAGAATATTTAAATGCTTAAATTCATATATACAAATATTCTTTGTCTGTGAAATGATTTGTGGAAGACTCTGCATTTATTTAAGTATTTAAGAATATATTTATTAGAAAAACACTATTTAACGATAAGTGTCTCTATGTAGCTAACACTTCTATTCTCAAATTTTGTCACATTTTTTGATAAGTGCATGCTATCATAAGTGGGTAAATTTTGAATAAATAATATTTATCAAAGAATGAATTCCAACACTAAACTCAAGATAATAAGCATGATTGCTGTAGGAGTTAGGGTGGATTTAATATTCCATATAAAAAGAATTATATATACATGAAAAATTTGGAATAAAATATGGTATTCAAGACAAAAAGAGAAAAAGAATAACGAAATAAATATTTTCCAAAAAGATTCTACACTCTATCATCTATCCAAATCCTCAAAGAAATTTATTTGCAGATAATGATTTTAATGTTGAGATTGGTTTTTATATTCTACAGAAATACTTCTTGCAATAATTCAATTTGTAGACTGATGTAGTAGTGAGTTACTTACAACAGTTATAAAAAGAAATCTATATATTCAAGCATTTGGTTTCAATAAAAGAGAAATAAGAACTCACAGCTCAAGTTCAAATAAACAATGGTTGGGTGTTATTATGCAAACTACATGGATAAACAAAGCTGAACTACAAAAAAATCTTTTAATGAAGCCATTTTCCCCCATTAGAATATAAAGTTTAAACGGCGTTCTAAATAATCAGTAGTAACTATAAGAATAATGGGTGGAAATGTTTATACATGTGTTTGTGAAGTAAACTTAATCTGATATTTAGTATACTGCAACAGTATATAATAAATTTAGGCTACATCATGGTAATGATACCAAAACGGTCTTCTGGCATATTTAAAAGTTTGCAGAAATTCTATTTCTCTTCTAAGCAAAAAGTAGCAAAAAAGAATATAGCTACACACACACACATAGATAAATAGAAGAGAGAGAAATAGAAAGAAAAAGATGTGTGGTTGAGAAGTTTGCATCACAATTCTATTGCACAGAAGCCTATTGTATGCATATGTACAAGTGTGAGTGTATGTAGCAGGGTGTACATGTGAGTGTGCATGTGTGTCTATGTATGAATGGTTAAGTAGTTTACTTCAAAATTATGCAATACCATCTTGAGCAGGTGTCTTTTACTCGATTTTTACCCATCCCAAGCCTTGTAAGGGAAACCTAGCAGGTAGAAGCTGAGGTGAAACTTGTCACATGGATTGTACTTATAATTCAGAGGTGCAACCTGGTAAGATCTAATATGCTGAATCTACTTAAAAATTACATTAACAATATTCATGTTTGTGGAACATTCAGCTGTTTGCATGCTTATATAATAAGCAGGTTATTCCATTGATTAAATAACTGAATGTTCATCATGAAAACAGTATGTGTATACCAATGTGCTTGTGAAATAAATAATTGTATGAGTTACATGAATATATAGATCTGCTGTTTAGTACTTAACATAAATCAGACAAGAGAAAATTTGCTCAGCACAAGATACCAGTCCATGGTTAGTAATGTTGTCAAATCCTGCTGACTGAATTATGTGTAACATAGATATGTGTTTAAATATATTAACAATGTATGTATGAAAAGATACATTATATTTTGTGCATTTGCTTTCTTCTAGCAGTTGAGCAATAGAGACAAGAGCGAAATTTTATGGCAAATTCTATGAATGAAATAGTATAGATATCCTTTCTACTGAAGGCACAAGGCCTGAAATTTGTGGGGAGGGGACTAGTCGATGACATCGGCCCCAATGTTTCACTGGTACTTAATTTATTGACCCTGAAAGGATGAAAGGCAAAATCAACCTCGGCAGAATTTTAACTCAGAACATAGCGGCAGACAAAATACCGCTATGCATTTCACCCAGCATGCTAACGATTCTGCCAGCTCACCTCCTTGAAGTAGTATAGATATGGTGGAATTTACAATTAATGATAAATTTGGCAAATTCATGATAGTACCAGACAAAATGCCTAACAGTATTTAGAAAGATACATTCTTTGTTCAAATCCTGCTGAGGTCAACTTTGCTTTTTATTTGTCCAAGACCAATAAACTAAAGTACTAGTTAAATACTAGAGATCAATTTAATCAACTACAGAACCTCTCTTTAAATGTACTGATGTTACAAATCAATTAATAATTATTTCACGCATTTCAACAAAGAAACAATCACTGCTAAAGGAGATGGAGGTGGTTGCCCACATGTGTGAGTCCTGTAAGTCAGAGTGCTTGTTCCACTGCAGCTGCCTTGTCACTCTCTAGGACAACATCTTTTTCATTTTGTCTGGTGGGACCATGAGGCCATTTAACTTTCAGAAAATTGTATGTTGCACTCCTCAATGTAAATTTACTCCATTTATATATATATTACTGGTGGCTCATTTGTGGATTAATCCTTATTCTAGGTACATTCCAAACTAATCCTAACCAACAACAAAACAGTAATTGATCATATCAAAGAAACACAAAACAACATCTCTATTCATGAAAATCTCTCTAGTAAAACTTTCTCAGTCATAACAAACACTAAGTCTCACAATATCTGGTGATCTTTCATCAAGATCGCATAACAGTATAATTGAATCACATTTTGTCTAACCTTTCTTTTAAAGGCCAAAATATAATTCATCTCTGAATGCTGCTGGCTCTATATAAAAACCAAGTGCACCCTCTAAATTATTACTCCTCATATATCTGGGAAAACAGCATTGGGAAATAGATAATTAAACTAATTAGCAAATATTATTCATTACCCCACAACAGCCAGAGGTAGTATATACTCTTAATGTGTTTTCAGCCATTATTATAATGGACAAAATGATTAGCAGCATTTCATCCAGCTTCATGTCCTGAGTTCAAATTCTGCCAAAGTCAACTTTGCATTTCATCCTTTCAGGGTTGATAAAGTAGTACCATTTGATCACTGAGGTCAATGTAATCAACTATCCCACTTCTCCAAAATTTCAGGTCTTGTTCCTATCGTAGAAAGGATTATTAAACCCTTTCATTACCATATTTATTTTGAGATGCTCTGTGTTTCTTTCAACTAATTATAAATATAAAAAAATTTAGTAAAATAACTTAGTTATCCATTAAGCTAGTGTCAGGAACATAAATTGTGACTAAGGTTTGGTGGAAGATTTAATACAAAACTTATGAAAACAAGACATTTGTACTACAGAGCCAGAGGCAGTTTCAGCCGGGTTGGTATCAAAAGGTCTAAAACAATTCATGCTTCTCTATTATTGTGTGTCACATCACATCACACAAGCCTCAATCAGTTTACCCACATTTCTTCATTTTATAATACTCATATATCTCATTCAACCTTTAAATTTCATACAAAGCACATCCTTCATTTTTTTTTTTTTTGTTCAGAACTGCAACACCATTGAAACTCCATAGTTAATTGCTTTCTTCACATCCAAATATTCCAGCTGAATATAAGTACCATGAACATCACTAACTTGGGAGGTTCTGCAAATATTATTTTAGACTAAACTGTAAAAACACAATTATTGTTAACAAAACTTACACAACAGGTGCAGGAGTGGCTGTGTGGTAAGTAGCTTGTTTACCAACCACATGGTTCTGGGTTCATTCCCACTGTGTGGCACCTTGGGCAAGTGTCTTCTACTATAGCACCGGGCCGACCAAAGCCTTGTGAGTGGATTTGGTAGACAGAAACTGAATGAAGCCCATCGTATATATGTATACATATATATGTATGTGTGTGTTTGTGTGTCTGCGTTTATTCCCCCAGCCTCACTTGACAACCGATGCTGGTGTGTTTACGTCCCTGTAACTTAGCGGTTTGGCAAAAGAGACCGATAGAATAAGTACTAGGCTTACAAAGAATAAGTCCCGGGGTCGATTTGCTTAACTAAAGGCGGTGCTCCAGCATGGCCTCAGTCAAATGACTGAAACAAGTAAAAGAGTAAAAGAGTAAAGAGTAACAGAAATATAAAACTGTTACTAGAATGTTTTCTTGTAAACAAGCTGTAAGTAAAAGATATAAACTATACTATTATCAGCATTCTTGCATATATATATGTAGATTCTCAAAGATGCCATTTTCTAAAATCTCACAATTTAAAAGATATATCAACAAAGGTTGTATACAACAACATTTGCAGAATAGTAAGCTGAACAAAATAATTATGCAAATGAAATGCAATATAGTTAAGCTTCAATATTTTGAAAATAAACCAGTTTTGAAAATATAGATTTTCTTTTGGCTCAAGTCGACTCCAGAAAATTTCTCTTAATGTGATTATCTTCCTTCTCTGAAATGATAATCAGATGATCTGGGTTTCGCTTAACATGTTAATTCAGCTAGGAAATTATTTATAATTTCATAAAATTATCTCCGTTTCTCTCTCAGAGTTGTTAAATAACAAACAACACTAAATTTTTGTTTTCTTGCACTGCACACAAGGAAAATTTTGATAAACTGAGAATTTATCATGTAAGATATTCAGTTCAACATCCTTTAACTTTGAAATCTAAATTCATGCCACAAAACCTTTTGAGTTATTTTCTCTGAGTAAATTTACACGTATATATATATAAATAATCAGAAAATGGAGAAAACTTCAGATCAACAAACAAATCAATTGGACCACATCTGTAGCTTATTATTTAATACAAAACATGACATAACATTTATGTGACATAACAATTCTTATGGCCATTTCCACTTCCGATGCCAGTCAGTGTCTGCGAAAGAAGTGTGAAAATAATATTCTTCATTTTCATAGGATATTTGAACTAGAACTTGGAGCTTTGTGGAAACTAGGTTCTTGAGTTGGTCATTAAGCTCTGCAGTAATTTTGGGAGCTGTACTTTTGTGATCCTTTCTTACAATTCATGTAAGAATCTGACGGTCCGTATCTCAAAGTTTTGGCATTTTTCTGAAGTTTTGTTTTTCCTTCTTTCTCATAGGCTGTCATTACTTTTGATACAGTATTTCTTGATACACCAAATATTTCGGCTGTTTTCGTTACACTAGTGCCTGTCATACGAGCATGAACAATTTGACTGCTTTGAAAGTCTGATAGATCAGTCATTTTAATGAATTTTAATTACTTTTTTCTGATGATATCTCAAAAGAAACAGCAATTTTAGCAAAACATATTAAGCAACACTAGTAATAAATCAAAAAACATAAAATCAAGCAAGCTTTTGACGGTTTTATAGATATTTCAAAATTATGATGCCATGATTCTAGGTGTTTCCATTATTTTATCCAACCCCTACTTGCTTGGACCAGATGAGAGTATGTTAGGCAGAGTTTTGTGTAGCTGGATACCCTTCCTGATGCCAACCTCTATTGTTTATTATATATAGTAAATATATTATATGCATAAACATATATATATATATACATCTAATCACAAATATATATACAATTATATATGTATATATGTAATATATATATTTAATCACAAATATATACACAATTGTATGTGTATATATGTATGTATATGTCTATACTTAAATGATAAACTTCTGGAAAGTTTTGCATATTTTTAGAGTTTTAGTGATGGCTTGGATCTTCAAATCAGCTTTCTCCTTTCTGATTTTAGGAAGCTTAATTTCTCAAGATAAGTATTTAGGCTGTGTTACATATCTCAGTGCCCTTATAATTACAAGTATAAACTTGAACTTGTAATCTGGACAGAGTAACTGCAGATTTCTCAATTGTTTACTGTAGGTATGCATGAATGTATGTATGTATGTATGTATGTATGCGTGTGTGTATGTATGTATGTATGTATGTATGTATGTATAAATGATTATTAATCCATGCAAGTAGAAGTAAAGAATAAAAAATGAAGTTGAAAATGCTCCAAGTGTATATGAAGATTTTAAGTAAATTTATAAAAATATATGTACACTTAATTGGTTTCACACTTGAATAATTTTCAAAAGTGTACATTATGTGAAACATCGAGCTGTGTCACAAGTTGTATTAATGCAGTTTGTGATACAGCTCCACTACATCATAATGTACAATTTTTTAAATCATACAAGTGTGAAACCAGTAAAGTGTATTTATATATTTTTTTTAATATAAATAAATCTTCATATATACTTACTGCATTTTCAGCATCATTTATTTCTTCCCTCTCTTCCTCTTTCTTTCTATGTCTATATATATATATATATGCATGTTTATACACATGCAAGTATATGTGTGAAAAGACATACATAATTCAAAACATACAACTCTGCACGTATACATACATACAAAAATACCCTGTTGATGTTGAAATTCCAATGAAGGAGCCTCGGATCTTAGTTAGAAACCTATTTTTTCTCTATTGGCAAGAAATCTTGAAATAAAACCAAATAATTACAGATAGACAGAGAGACATATATATATATAAAGATATACATTCATACATATATATATATATATATGTATATGTACACAGGTGCAGCAGTGGCTGTGTGGTAAGTAGCTTGCTTACCAACCACATGGTTACCAACCACATAGTCCCGTTTTCAGTCCCACTACTTGGCACCTTGGGCAAGTGTCTTCTATTATAGTCTCGGGCCGACCAAAGCCTTGTGAGTGGATTTGGTAGATGGAAACTGGAAGAAGCCCATCGTATATGTATATATATATATGTATGGGTGTGTATATGTTTGTGTGTCTGTTTGTCCCCCCAGCATCGCTTGACAACCAATGCTGGTGTGTTTACGTCCCCATAACTTAGTGGTTCGGCAAAAGAGGCCGTTAGAATAAGTTCTAGGCTTACAAAGAATAAGCTCTGGAGTCGATTTGCTCGACTATAAAGGCGGTGCTCCAGCATGGCTGCAGTCAAATGACTGAAATAAGTAAAAGAGTAAAAAGAGTAAAGGGAGTATATATATATATATATATATATATATATATATATATATATATGCACAGGCACAGACACCACCTATTATCCATCATGCTTCACATCTATTGTTTTTAGTGGTTATGCCAGGTGCCAGGGAAAAAAAGCACTCAGCATGCTCAGTGAAGTGGGTAGTTTTAGGAAGGGCATCGAGAAATAGAAACCAAGTCAAACGTAATTTACAAGCAAGATGCGGTTCTTGAATCCTTCTAGGAGAGCAACAGTAATCTGTCTAGTACATGTCTGCATGGAGAATGAATAAAAGCAATGAGGATGATAATATATTCTTCTGTGTATGTGTAATCATTAAAAAAAAATAATCTTAAGATATTGCTTTATTTTTTCCCTAATATTGTTATTTTTTTATATTTCATATTTTATTCTTTTAAGTACCAATTGATCTAAAACTACTGCGATATAAGGACTTTCTTGCAAGGATATTCAGGGATCATGTGTCGAGCAATCAGTGCCAACCTTTTGTGGTCTTCTTACCCTAAATAAGATGCTGCACACATCTTTTTTCTGTAAGGATCACAATATATCTTAATTTCTTAATAGCACATTATTCTCAATAGTGTTAAATCATCAGCCTCTCATAAACTGCATAACTGACACTCCTAAGAAATTGTATAACACATAAGTTAATATGAAGACTTATTTCTTGGCTTTATTACGCAAATGTAGAGCCAGAAAAGTATTACACTTTCTTTTATGGAGACACATAGATGATCCAGGTTAAAAGAAACTGCTAACAACAAACTCTCCCCATTGTTTTCTTTAATTAAATATGAGTACAAGTATGATCATGTTCTTAAGTTGTTTGGTTTACAGTCAAATGGGTCAAGGTTCAGTTATACTGGGCCTTGGAAAATGCTTTCTTGCATTGTCCCATGTTGACTAAAGCCTTCTAAAATAAGCACTTTTGAGGCCATTTTCTTTGCTAAAAGACGGTTTGGCCATGTGGCCTGATGACAGTTTCCTTCACTATCACTATATTCTAAATATCTCTTCACAAAACTCTCTTCACTCTTTTTCCTCTGTTTTTACTTCCATTGCATTTAGCCATATTTTACTTGGGTTCTTCTTCCTCAACTTTCCTTCTCCAATTTAAGTTTCCTCAAATCTGTTACCAGTTACCTTCATCCTTTCTCAATGCATGACCCAGCTGTCTCATCCCTTTTTTTTTTTTCACAACAGTCAACACCAGCTTTATAAAGAACCACTTGGTATGTATAGCTAATGCCTTAAGAGTAATGATACTCAGAAAATGGAAACTAATCCTTAAATATAGAATAACCAGGTAAAACTCTCACCCTGTATAATTCTTATAATTTTCATTGTTCTCACTCTCTCTCTCTCTCTCTCTCTCTCTCTCTCTCTCTCTCTCTCTCTCTCTCTCTCTCTCACTCACATACATATTTAGCTTAGTCATCACTACAAGTGAGTATGACATGTGCCATGTTTTTGCCAATTGTTTTAGGCACTTATGTATTCACAAGCAGATATAGACTCCCTCATAGCCCCACCATCTTGATAAAGTGAAACTTCAAGAATATGACTGCCAGAAAGAGAGGGGGAAGGGAGGGAGAGCCATACCGGTATTTGATTGATACTCGTTTAGTAAACGAGAGCAATGTGAAATGAAGTACTTTACTCAAAGATACAATGTGCTGCTTAGTTCAAGAATCAAAGACTAGAATTTATGATTCAAAGCCAAGCACTCAAACCATGAGATCAATGTATTTTCACACAATTATGCAAGTATACAGATTGATTTCCCAACATAGGTAAATGGAAACTAATATACTAAACCACATTAGTGTATTATTGTCAGTAGTTCTAAACAAATTGTTATGCAATATCATTTATCAGATTATTAATTAATTAGAAAAAAAAATTGTGTAGAGCATCATGAATTCAGTCAAAGATTTTTGGGCAGTAATCAAAATTGACAATGAAGTGTAAATGAAATGAAATGCACACAACATTCTAACCAGAACTGAATCCTCTCAGGAAGTTGATTCCAATAAGCTGTTGTTTTGAATATGTTTGTTCTTCAATTTGGGCAAGTCCAACACATATCAATAAATGTATACAGCTGGAAAGATAAATGGCCCTTTGGAATTACACTAAATATATATATATTAGAAATGTAGAGATAAATATAGTGTTAATGTATTTTCATATGTTATTCAATGTTGCTCTAAATATAAATCTGTATTCTTTTCCAACAGTATATGATTAAAAATGCGTAAAATGTGCATTCACTGAATACAGAACAATTCTGCTGTAGAGTATGCACTGAATACAAAAGAATTTTACAGCAGTGTCTGCTTTGATCCAGACACTATTACCTAAATGAAATACATGTCATAAATCTACAGTGCTTTTTCTGAATTTCAATCAACTGTAATCCATATAAATACTCATTGTTAGGTAATGAAAGACAACGGAATCATTTTGAGGTGAATTCCACACCACATTCCCACAGAAAATAGAAAGCAATGTAAACTAGATAACTAGTTCACTCAGTAAGGGTTTCAAACTGATGGTAATATTACTATCACTCTCTTCTCTCTCTTAGTCTACATCTCTTTGACTCTATTGTGTAAAGTATATGATCTATAAGGTCCCAGAGTTACAGTAAATAGTTATATAATATATGTATAAGAGTAATCTCCAGGTGATCAAAATTCACACATATCGTTATTTATATGGCTAAACTAGTAGTCCTTGCCTTCCCTCATGAGCAACAAAGAGAAAAATGAAAACATCAAATAGAGCTGAAGGAGGAAGAAAAACAGAGTTTAACATCACACAAACATACCACTACCATTATCTTCATAACATTTATCCCTCTCTTTCTATCTATATATATAAGTCTCTCATTCAACGTCTCTCTGTTGAATGAGAATGAAAAGCAGAAAGATTAAAGAGAAACTGAAGGAGGAAAAACATAGAGTTTAACATTGCACAAATGTATTACCACAATAATTTATATTATCCTCCTCCCTCTTTCTTCATTCTGCATGTTTGTTTCTTATTCTTTATTTCTTTCTCTATTTTGTTATTCCAGAGACAGAGAGAAGAGAAAAAGAAAGATTGCCATTACAACTCTTTCTTGATTGGTACAAGGTTATGGCTGCAGAAAGATTTCACTGGAATTTCTCATAATGAATGTTATGCAAGTCTTCCCTGTGAGATTGCAAATAATAAAATATATGGTTTCGTGGCTTTTGGATATGTAAACAAACAACTCCCAATTATATAAATATCAGGTGTGTGTTTGAGTGTGGGTGTGTGTACATACATACATTTACATTATACATGTATACATATATATATATATATACATATACATCCATATATATACATATATATATGTGTGTGTGTGTGTGTGTGTGTGTGTGTGTGTGTGTGTGTGTGTGTGTATATATACTTATATTTTCAAAATAGATACTGCCTAAGAGATTATATAATGCATTATATATATATATTGGTGCATGTAATATTATAGAGCAAACATTGATGCTTTGTGAATGTATGGGTACAAAAGATAAATGCTACATGTTAGCTGTATGCATGTATATATATATATATATATATACATTCAATGGCAACACCAAAGGACACTGGAAGCAGAAACGGCTGTTAGAAGGGATAAAGTTTTATATCAAAAAATAATAATCAATGTTAGTCAATTGTTGTTGATCAAGATTTCTCCCTTTTCTGCTTAATCTATATATATATATATATATATATATATATATATATATATATATGAGTGTTACCAACTTATTTTTTAATTATATAAGTATATGCTAGTAGATGCATGTATAAACTGGACAACTGAACAGTTTATGTGAATAGTATAGGGATAGAAATATTTTTAAAAAATGAATATTAGTGTGTATTTCTGAATGCATTTCTCTGGCATGTTGATGTAAACATACACACAATTACATACAAAAAGCACATATAAACACGTTTAACACACAGAGTATTGCAGAGAGATACATTTGGATATATATATATATATATATATATATATATATACACACACACACACACACACAAATATACACAAACACACTTTATATATTTCATAACTATGTGTATAAATATTCATATATATATCTGTGTGTGCATGTGTGTATATGTGCATGTATAATCAGTCCTACATTAAATGGTTTCACTTGTGTTCTCTAATTCTTTGAATATATATTAAAATACACAACACTGAAATGGGATAGTCTTACTCTTTTTTTATTTCTACATGAATACACATACACATACGTACACACACACACACACACACACATGCTCACACACATACAAGTCTTCATAGGCATATTTTTCAGTTGCATAGGACAAAATAAATATGTTATATATAAATATAGATGATCCTACAACACACACACACATACACATGTTCATTACCATACACATACTCATTACCATACACATACTCAAAGTCATACATATGCACATAGAAATAATAGAAAATATAGAGAAAAAATATAAAAAGTGCATAAAGACAAAAAGGGCCCTAACTATTTGATAACATAAACCAAACAGAATGTACTCTCTCACAAATCACTATTATCAATAATATCAATGATAATGGGAAAGAGAAAAATATTTTTTCATTTCTTTTATTAATCATTTACTTCTTTTTCTTTTGGTATTTTTTTTTTTGTTATCATTATTATTATTATTTTTAAATGCTATAGACTTACTGTATCAAAAAAACAACTTATTGCAGGACTGACTGTCTCCAGGGTAGAGAACATCAGACACTGTATATAATATACAATGAAGATTGTCAGAAGTTAATCATTGTTTACCTAAAAGAAAAATAGAAAGAGAAAAAAATTAGAAGAAATATAAAAAAAAAAACAAGAGTCAAAACAGAACAAATAATAATAAATAGGAAAAAAGTATTAAAAGATAATTCTTGTTTTGGCTTCTTCTTGTTTGAGCTATACAGAGCAAGAAAAAAACAATGAATGAGAGAGAGAAAGAGAGACAAAGACAGAGACAGACAGAGACAGACAGAGACTGAGAGCAGAAGACTGGGAGTAAGAGAGAGAAAGAGAGGATAAAAGAAAATGAGAGTAAGAGAGAATGAAAGAGACCAGAAAAAGTATTGCAATCAGAATGGCCAGAGATAGTACATAATGTATTGTTAATTTAAAAAATAAACAGAATACATTGTAAAATTTTAATAGTTAGATGATAATAATAACAACAACAACAATGATGATGATGATAATGATATCTACATATATAAAATAATTAGCTTAGTATATTTATTCACTGTATGCTAAGGGGATAGTATGAAAGTCTCCTACTTTCATAGAACAAATAAAAAGTAAGTGATAATAGGAGAAGTAAAATGAACATTTGTAGAAGAATAAGGAGTTTATCTGTCACACTTGACTAGAGTAGCAAACAGGAAAAGAGTTAAAGAATAAAAATTAGAGTGGATTGGAATAATAGGTGTAATAAGGAGTGACAGATATCATTAAAAATGTATTTTCAGTAACAGAGCATAAAACTGTAGAGTAATTCATGATTTAAACAGAACATAAGTTGTACATACATGCATAGATGCAAGCATATACAAATGTATACTACAATTATTTAAGCATATATATATATATGTATATATATATATATATATATACTAGCTTAAAAGCCACACTCTGTGTGGACTTTCAAGCTAACTCCTGCAGCCCCAAACTAGAGAGAGCTAAATACCGTTACTATAATACGTCTATAATGACTATATTCCCTGGTGGTGTGTGATCAGAGGTTGAGGGCAGATGAGAATTAATTCTGTAAAGCAATCTTTCTATTGTTCCAGTCCCAAGTTGAATTCCAACTCTTGGCCAATTTGTCCCAAAGTTCTAATCTCGATGTAAAATTAACGAAGCAAATGTCATTTATCTCCCCCTTGATCACTGATGTCATCTAACAAACACCAACCAAGATGGTGCGAATCAGCCAAGCTTTACATGCTAGAAATAGGAACCCAAATGCTTTTAAATCAGATCCCATTGTTGGATGTTCAAGAACCAAATGAAAGGCAGATTTTCAATCCCAGGTTCATCCTGATTCCAAACTGGTATGTCTACATGGAGTACATGTAGACTGAGATACTGGGGTCCCAGATGGAGAGACAGAATTTCACTTTTATTATTATAGATATATACATATATATATATATATATGTACATATGCATTTATGTGCACACGCATATACACATTAAAAAATAGACTAAGTGTATTTTGTCTTCAATTCTTCCTCCGTTTGACCTTTTGAAAATAGTCCATAAATTATTGTGGATAAAATATCTGTATTAAACATTATGTCGCACAGAGCCTTTGTTTGTTTTTTTTCTGTTGACAAAACTTTCTCTATAATTAATGTTTTTAACAATACAGGTAAACTACTACTACTACTACTACTACTACCACGAAGAAGAAGAAGAAGAAGAGGAGGGGAAGAGAAGGAGGAGGAGGATAGGAGAGAGGGTGAGGAGGAAAAGAAGAAGAAAAAGGAGGAGGATGGGGAAGGAAGAGGTGGAGGAGGAGGGAGAGTAGAAAGAGGAGGAGGAGAAGGAAAAGAAGGAGGAGGAGGGGGAGAAGGAAGGAGAGTAGAGAGGAAGAGAATTTATGATTTAAGCACAAGGTTAGTAAGTTTTGAGAGGAATCAATATTATCAACCTTAATACTGGATTGGTATTATATTATATCAACCTTGAAAGCACTGAGCAGGATTTAAACTGATTCAACTCAAAATATAAAGATTCTGAAAGGTATTTTTCTGACACACTAACGATTCTTGCTTTGAATTTAGGTACAAGGCAACAGGTACAAGTGAGGGCAATAGATAATTACATCAAGCCCTTACCTGACGAACATTTTATTCAACCAACTCCAAAAGTGTGAAAGGCAAAGTTCACTGTAGCAGAATTTAAACTCAGAAAGTAATGCACTATTAACTAAATACAGCAAACCATTTTGACTCACACTAACAATTCTGCCAATTACCATAATAATTTAACAACAACAACAATAATAATAATAAATTCAATTTTATTTTCCATGTGGTTATTGGTGCACTTGGCACAACACCCAAACTATTACTTAAGAAATGAAAGATATTGGAATTGAGATTCACATTGTTGACCTGCAGAAAAATACAATGTGGTATTCTGCAAGAAGCCTAAGAAAGATTCTTGAGATTGATGGAGACTTGTTGCTAATCAAACCTCGAGATAATACCTCTGCTAGTTAAATTAGCATGTAATAACTTTGGAATAATAATAATAATAATAATATTAATAACGATAATAATAATAATGACTTCAAATTTTGGCACAAGGACCGCCTTTACAGAAGGAGAGGTTAAGTGGATTACATCAGCCCCTAAACTCAACTGGTACTTATTTTATTGATCCGATAGGATGAAAGGCAAAGTCAACCTTGGTGGAATTTGAATTCAGAACGTAAAGATGAAGGAAATGCTACAAAGTATTTTGTTTAGCATGCTTACAATTCTGCCAGCTCACTGCCTTAATAACAATAATAATAATAATAATAATAATAATAATCATAATCATAATAATAATAATAGTAATAATAATAATAATAGGCCAGATATAGTTGTCAGAGAACTTGAAGAAAAAAATGTTTTCTAATTGATGTATCAATACCAGCAGAGGACAACGTTTTTTTCTAAAAGAAATGGAAAAACTTTTAAAATACAAAGACCTGGAAATAGAGGTAACTCAAATGTGGAATCTAAAAACAGAAACATTTCCTATCATAGTAGGTGTCTTAGGTATAATAAAAAATATTCGGACAAATACATAACAAAAACACCAGGACTTACAAATATATATAACATATAGAAAATTGCACTACTGGACACTGCACACATCCTACGCAAAACACTTTCAATACAGTAACCATAAGAGCATCACAGCAAACCACAGCACATACCCAAGGCACACAGAGCTGCGCTCGGTAGTGAAGTGAAAGCACTTTATAAAAATAAAACTACTGAACAATAATAATAATAATAACAATAGAAAAACACCTTTCTAACATAGGCACAAAGATTAAAATTCTGGGCAAGAGTGTTAGTCAATGACATTAACCATAGTTCTCATGTGACACTAATTTTATCAACTCCAAAAAGATGAAAGCAAAGTTGACCTCGGTGGAATTTGAACTCTAAAAGTAAACAGCTGGAAAAAATCCCAATAAGCATTTTGTTTGGTATGGTAAATAATAATAATAATAATAATAATAATAATAATAACTTTTCTCCTTACTAAACCTTGGATATACATTTCAGATAAGGGAAAACTGTGACTTAACATAATGTTTCCAGACCATTACTTTTTTCATCAAGTTTGGTATTTTCAGATCTCAGTTTCACTGGTAACATGAAAAATTACCATTCTCAAAAGTTTTTTTTTTTTCCACTTGACACTGTATGCATTTGTGTGAATACTGTGTTGTCGTTGGTGTTTTTTTGAAAAAAATATTGCTAACATTGTTCATACTAATGGTGTTTTAAGGGAATTGACATCGATTTTCTTTGACTTATGTGTCTTACTGTAAAGTAATTTTCATGTTCATTTTCTTTTTGCATGTGTTTTCTGTATGTGATAATCTTAGTTCTGATTTGTTTTTTTTTTGTTTTTTTTTTATGAAAGGCATGGCTGGGAAATATTGTAGCTATATTTTCTGTATGTAGACAGAGTGGAAAAAAATATAATTTGTATAAAAAAAAAATAACCTCACATTTTTTTGACTAAACCTTGAATGGGGAAACTCTCCAGACTCTTTGAAGTTTTCTATGTATGAATAAGTTTAAAAATACAAAACAGTTTTCCATACAGTTGTATGAGAAAAAATTCTTCACTTCAAGAAACAGATTAAGATATCAAACAAAAGTAGTAGTAGTAGTAGTAGTAATAATAATAATGATATTGATAATAATAATTCCTAAACTTGGTACAAGACCAGCAATTTTGAAGGCAGGGGAAAGTCAATTACACCAACCCCAGTACTTAACAGATACTTTGTCTTATCATTCTCTGAAAAATGAAAGGCAAAGTTGACCATGGTGGCATTTGAACTCAGGAAAGTTGTAACTTAATACCAAAAGACAATTTTCTGATGCTTTAAGGATTCTGCCAATCTATTATCACCATAACTCAAATATATACATATATATACATATATATATA
>NC_068989.1:37999835-38003407 GCF_001194135.2 Octopus bimaculoides | reverse complement strand
AAATAGTGGAGTTGTGTTAACCGCATGTGGAGAAATAATAGGAAAATAATAGTAATAATAATAAGGCAGAATGCTAAACTGAAAGCATATTTTAATATAGATATGCATAAGGATTAAAAAGGATTTCTAACTGGCTTTTATTGCATGGCAAATTTTCAAGAAAAGGGGAAATGAAAATAATGTTTTTTACAAAAATATAAAGAATATATAAAAAAATAAATATACCTAAACATTATATTGTCTTTGAGTTTTTAAAGTTCAATGGTAATCCATGTAGATAATTGTTAGATAGATTAGGGTGCATGGAATTAAGAACCGTGTTGTGCTTAAAAAAGGCTGAGAGTTAATGTGTTAAGCAGGAAGTGTGGTGTCAAAACAGGAAGTGTGTCTTGTTTCTCTAAGAACAGACATAAACTGAATTGTCTTCCCTTACACATATTTCCTGTTTAACACAAACTCTCAGCCTTTTTTAAACACAATATGATTCTTAATTCCATGCATCCTAATCTTTCTAACAATTATCTAGATGGATTACCATTGAACTTTAAAAACTCAAAGACAATATAATGTATTGGTATATTAATTTTTTTATGTATTTTTTATATTTTTGTAAAAAAACATTATTTTCATTTCCCCTCTTCTTGAAAATTTGCCATGCAATGAAAGCGGGTAAGAAATCCTTTTTAATCCTCCTTATGCACATCTATATTAAAATATGCTTTCAGTTTAGCATTCTGCCTTATTATTATTACTATTATTTTTCATTTTCCGATATATATATACATATATATAGATAGATAGATAGACAGAAATAAGGGGTTGCACACTTTTATTTATTTATTATAGGCTTGCAACTGTTTCAGATATGCATTTGGGAGCATTCATAACTAAATTTTATCAAGTGAAAATATAGGGAACCACACCCACATAAGATATCTTCTTTAGAGCTAAAACAAATCAACACACACACACAAAATCATATATTATTCGATCACTCTGCCATCAGATACACAAATGTATGATATGCAACTTTGTCTTGCCATTACAAGTACATTCTAGTTAGTGATTGATTTATTGATTTAAATATGCAAAGGAATGAGGGCCACTTGAGTATGATAAGAGACCAACAAACTGTGAAACCGGCCAAGACAATCTCCTTTAATTTTTTGAGCACAAAGAGAGTAACAAAATGTATTTACTTCTGTTTAAAGTTTCACAATGGTAGTTTACTTACGTTAAATTTATCTTAAGTTGTCATAAGTAGATGCATGTGTGTGTACCTTTGTCTGTTGTTATACATGAATATGTACATACATCATAAACACACACCTGTTCACAGTTATATAGTTAAGTACAAACTACCATTCATCATGCAATGAGACAAAAATCATGTGATTAGGTGAAATTAGTGTTTTAAAAAAATGCATATTTTTCCAACCCATGCAAGCATGGAAAAACAGGTGCAAGACAAATTAATTATATACTTCTGAATATTGGCATCATTTAAAAGAAAATCTGCCAAAAAATATTGAGGAGAGGAAACGTCACTAACTAATGAAACAGACAAAAATAGATAGTACTGAAAGGCAGACATTCATTAATACTGTAAAGAATGTGACTATAAAGACACAGCTGAAGCACAGTCACCTATTTTTAAAATATTTCTAAGTTTTGTGTGATTGATCAAAGAACAACCAAACCCAGACCTAATCCTAACATCTTTATGGTGTATTATATTAACTATAAATAGTTCGTTAAAATAACCCTACGTGTGATTGTACAAATTCATGTTATAACTCAAGCCTATCAATGACAAGTACTAGCAAGTCTGCTTTAAATAATCTATATAATAATCTGCTTGTTCGTTCACTCGTTATACTTTAGTTAGTTAGAGAGGTGGAGGTGGAGTGACAGATAGAGTGAAAGTGAGAGAGACAGAGAGAAGAAGTGTGAGTAGAGAAAAAAGAAGTGAAGAAGAAGTAGAAAAAGATGCATAGTGAGATGTAGAGAAAAAAGTGAGGAAGAAATAGAGAAAAATGTCAAATGCATCACATGGTTAGTTGAAGGGAGAGATGAAGAGCATGAGAAAAATATAATGAGAGAAAAGAGGGAAAGTGAAGTGTTGAAAAACAGGCTGCAGAGTGGGGAAGGAAAGGTAAAGAGATATGTTTAAGATACAATATTTAGCAGAGGGTGATGTTCTGGTGGTGAGGTTAAAAAAGGCAGATAGAGAGAGATGGACAGGAGAAACAGTTACATTGAGAAAGAGAGAGAGAGAGGCAGATAGCATTTGTATGGTCAGAGAAGAAGTACATCAACATTAAGAAAAAGTAGATATGAACAAACAGCTTTCTTACTGAAAACTATAGTGATAATGACAGTAGTGGTGTGTGGAAAGTAAAAGAAAATTTTTTATTGAACTATAGTTATAATATTATTCTTCTACTTGTTCATTTACTTTTATGCTTTAGTTTGTTAGAGAGGAGGAGGTGGAATGAGAGAGAGGAAGAGGGAATGTGGGAGTGAGTGACAGAGCAGATAGCCAGCTGATGCATTATGCTGTCACTCATGTGGTTAGTGGAAGTGTGAGGTGAAAAGAAAGAAAGAATCGTTAAAGACATGGAGAGGAGAATTACATGGTTAAAAAGATTGTTGGAAAGGTAGAGAGAAAGTGAGAAATATAAAGTGCTTAGCAAAGAGAAATTTTAAAATCATATAATATATTATTGTGACTGGACGTAAAAAAAAACTAAGGAAAATAAAAGTGCAAATGATCCTTTCTTTCTTAAATATCATCTCTTAATTTTTTTTCATTCTTTGGAATTTCCACGGGTCCCATTAGTGAGATATTACTTTAATATCTAGATTTTCAGGTTGGCATTGATTAGATCTAACTTCTATACAAACTCTTTCTAGACATCTCAATTCAAAATATTATTTTATCTGATAGGTTCTTTCTATGTTTCATTCTCACTTACTTGCTTGTAAACTATTTTTGCAGTCCTCACTATCAACTTATACCACTTCTTCTCTGAATCTGTAAATTAATTATATATGCATACATCAGCTAATTTTCTTATATATTCATATTAGTCGATAATGTCATTAATTTTGATGATTTGCTCTTCAATTTTTCATAAATTTACTTTATATATCCAAGCCTATTTCTTAAATCCTTATTTCCATTTATTGTATACTCTCTCTGATTTTATTTCTCAACACAATATAATGCTTCCAATATACATGCATATTATATTACGTTATAATATACATTCTAATCCGCCATTCAGCGAGATAAGATATATTTCTGTTGCCAAATGAACATATAAAACACAATTTTTTCTCTCTGAAGATATTCTTTTATAATTCTATTCATTTTTAGAATTGATTACATCATCTTGATAACAGAAGTTAGCTACTACTTCTAGCAAACTGTTGCAGATATTTTCTGTCTTCAGTTCTTGATCATTTATGATATTTTCTTAATCAGGCATTATTCATGCAATTTTCTGAATTTCACTGTATTTTTTGTGGAGAGAGAGAGGGAGAGGGAGAGAGAGAGAGAGGGAGAG
>NC_068989.1:37994091-37999787 GCF_001194135.2 Octopus bimaculoides | reverse complement strand
GAGAGAGAGAGAGAGAGAGAGAGAGAGAGAGAGAGAGAGAGGCAGATAGCATTTGTATTGTCAGAGAAGTACATCAGCATTAAGAAAATGTAGATATGAACAAACAGCTTCGTTACTGAAAACTATAGTGATAATGACTGTGAAAAGCAAATGGGGAAACTTCAGGCTACTAAAAATAGCAGCCAAATCCTTCTTAGATTACACCCTACTGTTTTAAATAACAAAAGATAGATTAGACATTGTAGTAACTATATAAAAAGTCATGATGATCTTGACTGGAATGCATTTGATTATAGGTCTCCTCAACCAGATTTAACCTGGGGTTAAACAACAATATAATTTACATTAAGTAATCACAGAGAATTATATATATATATATATATATATATATATAGATATAGATAGATAGATAGATACATTATATGTATATGCATGTGTGTGTGTGTAATATATTGTACATACATTATATATATATATAATACATATATCCACATATGCATATATATACTTTTATATACATATACATGCATACACACACACACACACATATGCATATATATGAGATGCCACAAAAATACAATAGTCTGAGAGAACTTACTCTAAAGCTTTTGTATTTCAATGACTCAAGTACTATTGAGTTCAGTATCCAACCTTTTGACCCAACCACTCCATCTTCAATGAATCATCAAACTTTTTCAGTTCTTGGATGTGATAGGGTTTATCATTGTTACTTTGTCAGAGTGATTTATAATAATACTCCTCCTATGTACCGATTTCTGTTTATATATGCCTCCTTTGCTTTTCTTGTATATCATACATCAAGTGTCCTCTATTGTAACATCACCAATCCTTCTCCAACACTATATCTCATTGTTCCATCATTAATACGAGCTAACTTGAAACTACTGACTGGCCGAACAAAAAAAAATATATCAAATATAAAGAAGAAAGGATTGCATGTAACTCTTAACTTCAATGATATAATTATTTGATAGTGAAGAATGGTATGTGTTGGTCTGATAGGGTTTGATATCTTTCACTCTATCTATCTATCTATAATTAGATCAAGAGTGAGAAGAAGATATAATAACACATGCCAAAAAAAAAAAGTATTTGGATTATAGACTGAAATACACCACCACACTACTCTGTGTGTGTGTGTGTGCGTGTGTGTGTATGTTTATGTATGCGTATTTTACTTCTTATATATGTATGCATGTGTGTTTATGTAATGTGATTCTCTCTCTTTCTCCCTCTCTGTGTTTTTATCATTAATTTTTTTTTCACATATGCTCATATGTACATAAATGTATGTATTTCACTTAGAAACCAAACATAAGTATGCACACATATATGTATATATTTGTTTCTTTTGAACACCTCATTAGAATTAAGAGAACCAAAATAGAATGGCTAACTAGTTGTATGTCTGTATGTATAGATGGAGGCATGACTAGATGGCGCCAACCAAAGCTGGTAGACTCTTCTAATAAGTCAATAGTTCATTGGAAATGGTAGGCCCCTACAGGAATAACAGAACTTCCTGGCACCATATCATGCAGTTTGAAGAATCTCTTCTGTGATAGTGTTCAATAATCAGATGGAAATGTAATAGGCTACACATTCCCTTGATACAACAGCAAAACTATCTGGCCAAGTCACAGTTATTTTTGTATGACTGCAAATCTATATGTGCACACACACCTACACCCCAACACACACAATCATATATACATACATACAAACACATACATACACAGAGACACATATAGCCATATATACAAGCAACCACACATGTGAAAAGGGGGTTTCTTCATGTAAAATGGTGTTTCATCAGGGTTTCCCTTAGACAGCGACAAAATAAAGTCAGAAAGAAAATAAGAGAAGTGAATATATATATATATATATATATATATATATATATATATATATATATATATACACATGTATATATATATAGTGGTGGTTGTCTACTCCTTATGCAGAGTTTGACGACGTCCTGTACTTATACTTTAGAACCAACATGGCTTTTTAAACCAGACAATATTCTGAAAAGACACCCATATAGATTGCATATCCGATTTGGACCATCAAGAGCTGCAGATAAGTTCTGATCTTTGTGGATCTTATAATGTCTTTTGAGTTCTCTGTTAGATTTGCAAACCTTCTGGCATACATTGCATTCAAAGGTGTGCACAGACATACAGGCAGAATAGTTGGTGGAGGTATATATATATATTTACAGGGTGCATAAGGTATTTGAGGACATAACTTTTTTTGGTCATTGCTGTATTTTTTGCTAACTCTGTATAATCTTTGTTTCAGAAAATAATAATGGCAGACCCTCAGCTTACCCGAGAAATGAAGAGGCATGTTGTTATTGTAGTTATAAAGGCTAAGCATAGCGATTTAAAAATATCTCGGTTTTTAAAAGTTGCCAGATCTTTCGTATACAGAGTTTGTAAGGAGCTAGAGACTGAAGATGGAAACATCACCAGTATCAAAGCAGAACGTCCATGAGGTCAATTTCAAAACATCTGCATGTGTCAGAAATGTTGTCCATGAAGACATCAGATATAAGTGATATATGATGAGGAAAGGTCAATTTGTCAGTAAAAGCAAAAGAAAATCACTACATCAGATCTTAAAGACTCCTAAACAAACTGAAAAATTCAGCAGAAGATTTGATTTGGTTTTTCTCAAACAAGAAAAACTTCGACCAAGATCAAAAAGTTAACAGAAGAAATGACAGATGGTTATGTGCAGAAACTTCTGAAGTTCCAAGTGTTATACATACAAAATTTCCTGCAACTGTCATGGTTTTAGGGGTTGTCAGCAATGAAGGACATGTGATGCTTCCTTATTTCTTTCCACAAGGCCTTAGAGTTAACTTTACCACCTAAATTGAGTCCTGGAAATAATTGTTAAGCCCTGAATAGACAGTGTATGCAATGGAAGTTCATATGTGTCTCAGTAAGACTCTGCACTATCGCACATAGCTCTAGTAATACAGGAATGGATGGCTGAAAGTTTTCATGATCACATAACCCCTAACATTTGGCCTCCTAATTCCCCAGAGCTCAATCCATTGGACTATTACCAGTGAAGCGCTGTTGAGAGAGAGGTCAATGAACACGCCCATAACACCAAAGATTCTTTGAAAGCTGCGATAGTCAGAGTAATATCTAAAATGAACTAGGACTACTTGATTAGAGCATGGAGATGGTTTAGATCTCATATAGAAGCAGTTGTTGTAGCTGAAGGTGGCTTTATAGAATAATATTATAGAAAAGAACGTTTATTTATATCCTTATAGCATTTTTGATAAATAAAGTTATTATCTGTTATTATATATCTGTTTTTTTTATAAACATAAATTTGTCCTCAAATACATTACGCACTCTGTATATATATAAATATAAAAATATATATATATATATATATATATATATATATATATATATATATGTATGTATGTATGTATGTATGTATATGGGAAATGGGACAGATGGCAACTTATAAAGGCCAAAACCTTCCCAGGTGAAGAATATACCCCACAACATAGATTAATAGTTACAGACTTCAAGATCAGGGTTAAATGGATGTCCAGAAGACAACCAGCATGGAGAAGAAGGGTTTGGAAGCTTCAGGATCCTGCAAATGGACAGAGATTTAGAGACATATTCCTTCAGGCTTTTGACGAAATAGAGAGGGATATATGATGTGGAAGATAACTGGAGGTTCCTACAGGACAACCTGTTGAGGGCTACTGACCAGATTTTCTGCATTGTTTTGTGTTGCAAGACAGTGTGTGAGAGAGAATCGCGATGTCATAGGTGATAAAATGTGTTCCCATGGATGATGGTTCACTTGCATTTAATGAGGCTACAATGAAAGAGACTTGGAGACACTACTATGAAAGGTTGCTAAATGAAGAGAATAAATGGGAGAAAGAAAGTCTACCAAATGTCGACCCAACAGAGGGACCAGCTATCCAAATTGACAGTATCTTGTTAGATAAAGCAATTAAGGGTATGAAGATAGGGAAAGCCCTGGCCCATCAGGAATCACCACAGAGATGCTTAAAATATCTGGTAGTGTCGGCTATAGTCTAGTCACTCGGAGTAGACAACCACCATAGATAGATAGATATATATACATATATACCATAAAAACCCAATGTAATTTACACAATTTTTTTCCACAAAAACAAAAATAAACTTTAGTGGGTGCATAAATTACATGAGTAGATCGTTTCCAGAATATTTTTTAGAACATTCGTATCAGAAGTTGACTCATTTAATGTCAGAATAGGTTTTTAAGAAATAATATAATGAAGTTGACTGTCATTTATGCTGGATGGTATAATGCTTACTTTTTCTGTATGAACTTACTAAAACCATTAAATAGCTAACTACTTTTTAAAGCTTGACGTTCATGCTGGTAATAACGGTCCAGGCCATATTTTACGTTTACATTGTTTGGAGTTTCTACCTATCGCAATGGAACCCAGCAATTTCCTTAAATAGATCAGTTTTTCTCCGCTTAAGAAGTCTAGCTTACGTTTGCCTCCAGGAAATTATTGCTTGCTTTCTCCACATTAGGACAATGAAATTCGTCACTGCCAACATCACTGCTATCAGTTCTAACTGCACCTAATGCTGACAACAACATCATAATTCATCCTTGTGCATGTAAACTCACTAAGCGTTCCTAACTTAGCGTTCCTACAGAAACCTTCATTTACCTTATACGATGTTTAAAGTCATTTCACATTCATGTTGAATTATGCAGCAATCTTATGTTGTCTTCATGAAACACCCGTAATGTAGGTATTACCAGTTCTTTTGGTATGGTAGAGTTTTGCTATTCTTGTTTATGTCTTCTCACAGACGTATATATTCTAACAAGCTGCTTCTTAAATTTCGCACCTCTCTTGTTCAATAAACACTGAGTTAAACTTGCAAAGCTGTTTATTTTCTCCTTTCGATTTTTAATGTTTATTTTAGCAGTTTACCAAACAATCAGTTTGGTCTCCCGGCTAAAACAGTAATGACAAATTTTAAAGTTTGCTTGACATTTTATAAGTGTAAAAGGGATGAAAATTTCGATACTCCATATCAAAAGTTCTGACAAGGATATGCAGAAAATCAGAACTTGAGACAAGATGACACTTTCGGCCAATCAGAATTCTGTTTACATAATCAGTTTGATCGGTAACCTTCCTCTGTTGGTTGAGTAAAGTGTCATCCAAGTTGATGCTTATTGGTAATTAAACTTGTCTTGCAACACTAGTGTGTATTTATCATCTTTGTTTTTGTTGGTAAGAACTTTTCCTGTGATTGTGATTTGAGAAGATATACAAAAGTATGCTAAAGATAGGACATAATCTCTTGTGGGCAAGAAATACAAAATAAAGTTTATTATAAACAACACAAACACTTCGTAATCTAGTAGCTTTCTACCTGAAATTATTTTTATTTGATGAAAATTTAATAAAATCTAATCATAAGTAAGTGAAATTATGCTAAATACAACTAAATTGAAAACCTTTTTCCCCTGGCCATATCAGCAATTCTGAAACTTTTGGGTGCGAATTTTACGTGAGTTGAAGCCCTGTTTTTTAAACAATTTTTATCCTGAAAATTACCTACGTAAATTACACAGGTGTGCAAGTTACATGGGTTTTTACGTCA
>NC_068989.1:37987644-37994073 GCF_001194135.2 Octopus bimaculoides | reverse complement strand
ATATATATATATATATATATATATAAAATCATCATTATGGTGTTTTACATCTGCTTCTAATACTGGCAAGGGTTGGATGGATTGCCTTAGACAGAGTCAGTAATTATTTGGAAGCAATGCTCACCTAAAGAAATCAAAAGATAATATTTGGCTCACATGTTTTATTTTTGGTTTGGTTTCTACGACAGGATACCCTTCCTAACACCAATCACATTTGAAGACTGTACAGGATGAATTTTTTCCTTTACACTAGCACTAGAGTGGTTGTCATGGATTTAAGAAGGTTATAGAGTTCTCTCTATTCCAAATTTTTGCTCGCTCACCAAATGCTTTACAGAGTATCTGGGATGGAATTAAAGTGCTACTAATGATAAGTGGGGAGGTACAGGCATGGCTGTGGGATTACAAAGTTTACTCCTCAGCCATGTAGCTTCAGGCTCAGTCTTATTGTATAGTACCTTGGGCTAATATCTTCTACTATAGCCTCAGACTGACAGATGCTTTGTGAGTGAAACTAGCATATGGAATCCGAGATAAAGATTGTTATGGCTAAATATGTGTGCATGTGAGGGGGTGTATTGATTTATATACTTACACACATACATATACAAAACACACACACATATATATATATTTATTTGCTTACTTATAGGTCTTTTTTCTATCTTTTACTTGTTTTAGTCTTTATAGTGGGATTTAGTCAAACATCATTTCCAGTAACAATTTTTTAATATCCTGGTGCTGCTCCTATCAATCTCTTTTGTCTAAACACTAAGTTATGGGGATGTAAACAAACAAACACTAACATAAAGACGACACACATACACACACACAGATACATACATACATGCATACATACATACATATGGATGGATATAAACAGCTTGAACACAGCTTCCATCTGCTAAATTCACTCAAAATCATTGGTGAGCCTGACTATATAGGAGAAGACACTGGTCAAAAGCACTGTACATTGGGACTGAACCTGAAATTATGTGGTTGCAAAGTGAACTTCTTAATCACACAGCCATGCCTGTGCAATATATATATATAAGTATTTTTTGTGTGTATTTTATGGCACAACATCATAAATGTGTTCAATCTAATCTTCTGTTTGAAGTCTCAAGAGACTCTTCTTATATATTCATTTATGTGTAGGGTAAACAGAGATTAGATCTCTGGACCCCAGTTTTGTTCTATCAACTTTTTGGTCAGCTGTACACACCATTATATCAAAAAGAAATTATTCATTTCTTTTGAAACTGTTGACAAGTCCTATGTTTGTTTTGCTCTCTCTCACACATACACATGCACACGTGTATACACAAAGCACAGATGTCCCAACAAATCTTTTTTTATAACAACAAATCTGTGTTCATTCAAGTGAAAGTTATCTTCTCCTTTTAAAACAGTCAACTTTCCAACATATTTGATCTCATCAACCATTGACTCCATTTACCTGGAACTGTGATGTCAGAAGCCATCACCACTTCAGTATTTAAAAAAAAAAATAATCTGTGAAGCAAGTCTAAGTGTTGCAGATGTTGAATCATAAATGTTTGCTTTCTTGAAGTTTTATTGATCTGATACTTAAGAATTGTTATTTCCTTGGTGTTTCTGTATTTATGCACATAGATTGTTATCTAAAAAAAGTTGAGTCAACATTCTCTTCCAGTTGCTTATCTATTGTTAGGTGGAGAATCAAAATTTATAAGGTTTGCTTTCACAATCTTCCATCTGTTTATGACTTCAAGTTTTCTGCTTCTTTTTTTCCCCATTTTTTTGTTTTTATATATATATATATATATATATATATATATATATATATATATATATATATATATAAGAATACAGTATTGTGAATGAGAGATTTTCTAACTAATTTGATGTACAGTCATAGTAAAAAGTTTCCATGTCCAAGAGAATTAAATAGAAAGGCATTTAATAGGACTTCATGAATATAGGATGAATTTAGATATTATAAATATTATGAATTTAGATATTATAAATATTATGAATATTTAACCCTTTAGCATTTAAATCAACCATATCCAGCTCAAATATTCTGTGTCCAAACTAGCCTGATCCTGCAACTCATACCTACCATACAATGTTATTATAAATAACTTCATCAAAATTTCAAAGTTCTGAGATAATACATGTTTAATTCAAAACTATGTTAATAAATTAGCATTATATTTGACAGAGTAATCTGAATGCCAAGGACTGAAAATTGTAGACTGCAATCTATTTTATCAACAGTTAGTTGGTATTACTGCTAGATGTTTTCTGTCTTCTCTCTATCAATGTTATTGCACATAAGTAATTCTAATTTCATATTGCAATCAGATAAGATATTTCTTAACATGGGCTCTTATGCATATTGATGCCTTATATTTTGATTGGGGTATAATACATGTGGACTTGGTAAAGCATGACACTAACTACACTAGTACTGATCAGGTGTGCTCTGGCATGCTGGATTGGGGTATGAGGAAAAGAGGGGGGTCATCTCAAGAGCCAAGTTACTTTGTTGGCCACAACTTGAATTGAATAAGTGAAACTGACTTGGGACAAAACAAAATGTATTTTGTTGAATTTGTTTTTAATAAAACATTGTCTTTCAGATCAAGCACTTTGAGCTTACCGATCTTAGTGGTTTCTATTGCTATGAACAGGTAATCTCAGAATGGAGAAGGGAATAACTTGGGTAGTTAAGATCACACCACTCCCTACATGCTAATCCTGCATGCTAGATTATAGCGGATTAATGCTGGTGTCCTTCATTAACATGTTGACATATGTTAACCTCCTAACACCATGCATGAGCTACCATGTTAGCATAATCTTATATGATTACAATATAAAGTTAGAAATACTTTCAATAATACTCAGATAGAAACCATATAATAACAATAAGCAATCAACAGTTGATAAAATAACAAATAATCTATAAATTCAAATATTAGAAAATGCCAACAAATTCAAGTCATAAAGATGGAAGATGTGAAAGAATCTCATTCTTTCTTAAACAGATATGCCTTACTTTCTGCGTAAGATATTAAATAATTCACTTCCACAATTATTCATACTAGAATTTCCTGCTGGTAGTAATGTAAGGACACTGACATATTGCTACCCATACAATGCTGTAACTCCCACACAAAAGCAATTATACTTCTCATTTAGCAAATTTAATTACTAATAAATATCATGTAACATTGTCCTATTTTGTGAGAATACTCATCTACAGGAGTTCAAATCTATGATATGTCAAATTACTGCATGATGATTTCTTTAAGAGCTATCAATACCTTGTCTTAAACTTTGTTAAACTTCTTACATTTGATTAAATCTCAACATCGTAGAACAAGCAATTACTGTCCTTGAATGAAGAATTTTACTTAGTATGTGAGACTATCGATCTATTACTCACTGAAGTTACCTCTACTACTGTACATAACCTCTTTAAAGTTAGGTAATACTGCACATTACCTAGTCAATATACTGTGTCATTGAAGATTTTGAATTAAATACCTAAAAAACAAAAATTACAGTATTATCAAGGGGACTGTTTGAATTGTACATGGGACAATTTATGTAGTTACTTTTCAATGTAGCCTAAAGTGACGAAGTTCTAAGTTCCTACCAGTTCAATTCATTCTATGTTTGTGTGAAATGATCCATATATGTATATTTTGACCCTGATAGATGCAATTTTAAACCAAGCTACCAACTGATCTGAGCTAGCTAACGATCATTCCTAATTTTAGCAGAGCAGCTTATATCTAATAAGTGATTCCATCAGTGACAATTCTTTATTTGGGTGGAAAAAATATTCTAATTTTTATTTTATAGCCATTTTTTCTATAGTTTTTCTGCCTTCAAATGGTTTCCTGAAACTGAAATATTAAAAATATTAATTGCAACATTTCCAATCTGACAATGCTTCTAATTATGTTACAATAAAAATTTATCCAATTTACACAACCCACTATGTTTAATTTACAATTAAAAAAGGGCTAATTTGAACATAACAACTGTCAGCTATTTCTTTACTCAAGTATTTTTTTATCCAATGGACAGATAGATAGACTGATCAACTGCCTAGCCCCAAACAGTCCTGACTGACTAACTAACCAACCAATCAGACCCAACTGATTGACCAGCGAAGTAATTAACTGACTTAAACTACATCTAACAGAGGGACAGCAGTCTTAAGATTTTTAACAATTTTGCTTCTGCTTTACTAGTATCATTCTTAGGTGGGTTTTTTTTCAACCCAACCATGTAACAGAATGTACTGTATTCCCTGTTGCTAAAATCACTCATATCACCTGACACTATATATACACACACTATGTGTATATGCAAGAATACGTGTATGAATAAGTGTATGTATGTATGTTATTATTCAGTTTTATTTCAAGATTTCTTGCCAACAGAGAAAAGATTGATTTCTAACCTAGATTCAGGACTTCTTCGTAGAAATTTCAATAACATCAATGAGATATTTTTTGGTGTATGTGTATATGTGCAGTATATGGAGTCAGTGCATATGTTTGATTTTATGTATGTATTCTCATGCATATAGTTGCATTTCTAGACATGTGCATATACACTTAAATGATAAACCTCTGGAAAGTTTTACAGATTTTTACAGTTCCAGTGATGGCTTGGGTCTGTAGTCTTCAAATAAGCTTTCTCCTTTCTAGCTTTGAGAAGCATAATTTCTCAAGATTGGTACTTAGGTAATGTAATGCATGTATGTATGTAATGCATACATGTATGTATGTATGTATGCATGCATGTAAATCTTATTGCATGGGCCTCTTGAATAAGTAATTAAGAAATTTGCTTTGCTATGATAAGTTCTTGTGCCTTGTCTTACTGAGCATGTCCTCTAACATTTGGAATCAGACTTGAAACAGCAGTAAAAGATGGAAATGGCAAATGGAAACTATGTGAAAATCCACCACATGGTGCGTACATGTGATTCAAAGGTTCACCATCATCACACAATGTCACAATGATCCTACCTTATTTTACATTAAGGTGCCATTTGATACAACACTTGCAAAACTCATACAGTGAAATTTGCACAAAAATTCTTCACATTTACACACACACACACACATGGCAGTAATGGATGTGTTTTTTAAAAACAATTTATCTTCTATTACAGCTGCTTCAAGCCTGATTCCTTTGTGTTTCACTTTGGGTTAGCATCTTCTACCAAAGAATCAAGTTGACCAGAATATTCAAAGGGAAATCTAGAAGACAGACACTGTTGAATTCAGATAGTCATGTACGTGTGTGTGTTCTTGTGCATGTGTGTGTGTGTGTATGGGTGTGCGTGTTTGTGTTTGTGTGCATGTGTATATAAGTGTGTATGTGGTGGGGAGCTGAATAGTTTGTTTAAAAATTCGATGTAACCTAGCAACTGCCAAAAAATAAATAGATAACAAAAAGAGACAAAAAAATAAAGAAGACAACAAAAGAGGGTATTGCCTAAAGGATAATACATGGTGCTTTTGCTTGATATATTGCCTAAAGTTATCTACTGGTGATCAATGAAGACAATGACATCAACATATGGCACTTCGGTAGGTGAAACATCCATATAAGGGTTCAAAAAATCACATCTACTCCCATATATACTACACCTTCTGTGTGCTTGAAGCTACAGAAGCAACAGTATTTCATTATTGAAAATGTGTGACACACCCCACACTGCTACCATGGAAGGTCTACTAACTGTGACTCAAAAATTTCCAGCTATCAATAATTAGTGTAGAGCACAACTGATTACACTACATAAACAAGTTGCAGTCACATGTGGTGGTGGTGGATCACATATTAGATCAAATAATCAGTATATCAAACAAAAGCATCTTGTATTATCCTGTTCATCCCTTTATGACCAGAATATCTCCCCTTATAAGGTTATGGAAAAAAAACAAACAGACAAGATACTTTTTGAAGACAGTGCCCTAGCATATGACTGAAACTAGCAGGTGTGTGTGCGTTTGTATGTTAACATACATGCATATATATATATATATATACTAGCAGAAATACCCGGCTTTGCCCGGGTTAAAGAGAATAATGAAATCTAAAAACGCCGTCTAGACTACGCAACCCTCAACTGTTAGTAGCTACGATACCATATTTCTACATTAATAACTCTCCAATCCATGCCAGCATGGAACATAGACATTAAGTGGAATGCCAGTCTCTCATCTTGGAGGGCCTTGAAATCAATGTTACCAACTGGGGACTATGTGTGTCGTAGTAATAATAAAAAGACCCAAAGGAGGTCTGCAACGAAATAATTTTACTCAACACTTTGCAAGTGAATCAGTGGAGGCAAAGATGCGTCTCATTTACTTGACAATTTATGAACCACATTGCAGAAATCATAATGTA
>NC_068989.1:37976496-37986851 GCF_001194135.2 Octopus bimaculoides | reverse complement strand
GAACCCTAAGTAAGGCATGTGTAAAATTTGAATGAAATTGGTTGCGTAGTTCTCGAGTTTTAGGGATTCACACAGACAGACAGACAGACACACATTCTCATTTATATATATATATATATATATATATGCAGAAGGTAGAAAAGTAACACATGAGTTGATATGTATATGGAAAATAAGACAAGATAGAGAATGCTAAAATAATTTTAGTACCGGTTTCTGTCTTTTAGACTTTTTCAACTAAAAGTGAAATAAGAAAAACAATTAAATTGGAGAAATTGGAGAAAAATTAAGTGAAATGTTTTGTAGATATTTCCATAGTCTTTAAATAGGTAAATATATCCGTAGTCTTCAGATAGTCTAATCTGTCTCTATTCCTTTGTGAATGCCTTGTAGGTAGGTAGTAGTAAATCTGAAGAAATGGTTTGGATACAGAGAATTGATGGTTTAAGCAGGAGCAGCTGAGGGAGAAGAAGAAGAAGAAGTAGAAGAAAAAGAAGAAGGAGGAGAAAGAAAAGAAAAGAAAAATATAGGAGTGCTTTGACACAGTAAATTGTTCATGGAATCTTCTTTAATTGTCAAATGACCTTAAAGTGACCTGTTTCGGTCATAGCAGAAGTGGCTGGAATTGTTCTAAATTCTTGTAGTAGTTTCATCTATGGTGGTGGTGGTGGCATTCAAAATAGGTTTATATTTTCCCATAAAATATTCTTCTTTGCTAATTTGATGATTATAGGTTGCTTTGTTCCTGAATTTATAGAGGTCATGTTTAGGTCATTTGACCATTAAAGAAGATTGTGTCACAGCATTCTTGTATTTTTCTTTTCTTTTCTTTATCCTTCTCCCTCTTCTTCCACTACTCCTACTTCTCTTACTCCTTCGTCTTCTCCTCCTCCTCCCCCTCTTTTTTTTCTTCTTTTCCTTCTCCTCCTTCAGCTGCTCCTGCTTAAACCATCAATTCTCTGTACCCAAACTATTCCTTCAGATTTACTACTACCCACCTATAAAGCATTCACAAAAGAATAGAGAGAGAGAGAGAGACAGATAGACTATCTGAAAACTATGGATATATTTACCTATTTAAAGACTATGGAAATATCGACAAAATATTTCATTTAAATTTTTCTTCAATTTAATTGTTTACTTATTTTTCTCTTAGTTAAAAAAGTCTAAAAGATGGAAACCGGTACTAAAATGTACTTCATGATAAAATTATTCTAACATTTTCTACTTTGTCTCATTTTCCTTATATATATATAATCTTTTTATTAAAGCTGCAAAATTATCATAGAACTGTTACTCAGAGTTTTGTATTCCTATTCATTGGACAGTTGTGATGAAAACTGAATTAAGATTGTTCAGGTACATATAATATAATGTGATATTATTCAAATACATGAATGAGCGTTCAGATTTCATCTCAAACTATAACAGTTACTAGTTGTGTGTTAGAGAGGGCTTTTGAATATATACAGTGATGTATACATAAATATAAATATTATGATGAGACCGAAAATCCTTGCATAAAAGGAAAAGGGTGATAGTGACTTCAGAATTTGGCTTGCTCACCTTCATAAGGCTGAACTCTATGTACTCTGCTAAAAAGTATTGAGCAATTCTTGAGTTTAATATGAAATTCTTTTTACATGTAACATGACATTGCTAGGTTTCTGTAGTGAAGCTATAAAACTTTAAGTCACATGGGGCCAAATCCAACTGCTTTTAAATAATAATATATGTAATTTCTGGAATGTGGCGAGCTGGCAGAATTGTTAGCATGCTGGGTGAAATGCTTAGTGGCATTTCATCTATCTTCGCATTTTACATTCAAATTTTACTAAGGTCAATTTTGCATCTTGTCCTTTTAGGATTGATAAAATAAGTACCAGTCAATGTAATCAACTTAGCCCCTTCCCCAGTATTGCTGACCTTGAGCCAAAATTTGAAGCCAGTATATGTAGCTCCTGCCAAATGTATCAAGTGCCTCTTTATTTCATTTGCCCACTTGTTGATATATCTGTGTGTGTGTGTGTGTGTGTGTGTGTGAGCCTAAGAATAAGGAAAATAATTCATGTCATTTTCAGACTAATAGCACCACGTGACCTGAATTGGTCAATAGAGGTCTAACATCTGGAAATCATGTTGAATTTGTCTCATATCCCTTTACTCTTCCTGAGGTTAATTCTATGAGCTTATGAGACTAAGTTGCATGGACCTGAGTTAAACTTTTATCAAAGAGATATATATATAATGCACAATACATGGATTTATTTCATCTGATGGTAATCCTTCAGTGGATTATGCTACAAATCACATAGTAAACCAATACATAGCAGTGTAATGTATAGAGTCCTATGCAGTAAATCCAATCAATGGTGACTATTTCCTGAGAAGTATGTAGAATATAAAGAAAGTTAGGAGGTATTAGATGAATATATTTATCCTATAGATATCAACTGATGAAATAAATATATTCATCTCATACTTCCCGACTTTCTTTATATTCTATATATATATACATATATACACACACACACACTCATACAGAGACTCACACTTACAGAATGAGGGATACATGATGGCTGCGCATTTAAATTGCTGAACTATTAACCAAGTGTTTATGTCTTCATATGTTACCATGCCTGATATTATGTTGCACTGTTGAATGAGGCACATAACTTTCTTTGTCATTGTTTGTATAAAGAATAGATGAGTCATTAAACAATGGGAATTGATGAGCTGTGACTAGAATATGCAAATGTACAAATGTGTAAAAATCATTCCATTCCCAGAAGCAAAGTAAAAAACATGGCTGTAAAAATAAATGCATTTATACTTGATACATATACACACACAAATACATATAGGCATACATACACACAAGCACACACATACAAACATATGTACGTACATACGTACATGCATACATATATATATATATACATGCTTGTATGCATACATGCATGCCTGCATACAGACATATAGATACATACTTACATGCATGTATACATATTAACCTCTCTCTTTCTTCTTGAAAACTGAGATTGAAACGAAAAACTTTTGTTCACATTGGAATTTGCCAACTAACATTAAATTGAAAATTGGCAACACTGTTGAAGTGTTTCACCTCACTTTCATTGTTAAACATAAGAAAGGCTTGAACATCACAGCTTATTACTCTTCCCTATTCATTTCCATGTCTATACATGAAATCTTTAGTTGGAAACTTTTAACAATTTTCTGTACAAGAAATTCCTCAATCATTTGAAAGTCATGTTATTCTTTTGCTTCTTTACATCTTAGAGGCCTTCATTGACCATTCATCTGCATATGCAAGGGCAGATCAATACATATGAAAACATCTGGATGTACACACACACACACACACACATACATACATACATACATGTTGGTTTCAATAATTGGATCATTATATGTTGAGGCACTTCCTTCAAAAGATAATTTGCAAAAGACTGACAATTGTCCATGCATGCAAGTTTCCCCTCTGGATGGCCACCAGTATTCTTTAATAACATTTAAAAAGGGGGTAATATGGGACATTTTATCATTTTTAGCAGGTTTCTTGTGATACATCTATAGTAAATAAATATTTTGCATGAGAGAGAAAGAAGCCCCCACGCCACCAGAGCTTGTGCTTCAATAGCATGCCTTAGCCTTTGTGACTTGCACCTGTATGACTTGGTACAATGTTACAGAGTTATTGCAGTCAGTACACAGAGAGTCAGTTCAAATATTCAAAGGCATCTTGCCTGACCCTCTAACAGTTCTGTCAATCCACCACCCAAATTTGATGTTTTAAAACTTTTTTATCAGTTCCAAAAGTATGGAAGATAAAATAAGCCTTGGTGGGATTTGAAGTCAGAATGCAGTGTTAGAACAAATACTACAAGGTATTCTATACAACACTCTCATAATTTTGACAATTTGCCACTTTTATACTTTTTAGTTAGTATAGTTAAAATAGGTGGGTGTATAAAGTATTAGACTGATAGCTAGGGGCTGTATTGCTGACAGATGCTAATATGTGAAAACAAAGAGTCTCCATTGATCTATTACTTAATGATAGTGCACTTTGTTTAGGGAAAATTTGCCCTTTCAAATGCTAAGAAGGTATCAAGGACTAAGTAACCTCTTTAATAACATATGAAGAGGGGGTAATATGAGACATTTTGTCATTTTTAGCATGTTTCTTGTGTTGTCATATGAAAGGTAAACTAGTAATATTTTGCATGAGAGAGAAAGAATCCCCCACTCCACCAAAAAGTTTGTGTTTCAATAGCATGCCTTAGCTTTTGTGATACATTTATAGTAAATAAATAGGCAAAAAAGAATTACAAAAAATACATTTATAGTAAATAAATAGGCAAAAAAATATTAATTTTAGAATGAGAAAGAATGTTCAACAGCAAAATGTGATTATTGCACTTAATAATTATATTAAGGCAGCCGATTGGCAGAAGAATGAAATGAATGGTGAATTGGCAGATGAGTGTGGTGAATTGGCAGATGAGTGTGGTGAATTGGCAGGTGCGCGTGGTGAATTGGCAGAAGAACGTTATGAATCGGCAAGTGATTGTAGTGAACTTTGCAGAATCAGTAGAGCATTAGACAAAATAGCTTTCAAGATTTATCATGGCTCTTTACATTCTGAATTGAAATCCCACCAAGACCAACTTTGCCTTTCATCCCTCAGTGGCTGATAAAATGAAGCACCAGTGCAGGGTAGGAGACTGGCGGAGTTATTAATGCATTAAACAAAATGCTTTGCATATTTGTTCCAGCTCTTTACATTCTGTGTGCTCAGGCAGTTGTGACAGCCTTGTCTGTATCTAGCCAGCAAGCTTGGTGTCTCGTAAAAATATCCAAAGAAGTAACAGGAAACCATCTTTGTATTCTCCCATGAGAATCCCATGTCAATCATAGAACACTTGTCAAGGAAGTCACCAGGGGTCGTTTGTTGAGTTGATAGTGTAGAAAGGAGAGGAAATTACAGTTAATCCTGAGATTGGAAGAAATAATGGTACCAGAATATTTATTTACTGTTGTTAAGACACACATACATACAGGTACATATGCACACACAGATACACGTATATGCACACAAACATACATATGCACACATACATATTTACACACATGCATTTAATTCAGTTCAATTTAATATAATTTATTGTCATTAGTGTTTGCAAATTAGAATAATCTTTATGCCATGAAGAGAGACAAACTTTATTTACTGAATTTTGATTCTAAGAAATCAGTTCTATTTCCATTTACTATGGTTATATTTTATGTTGACAAACTACATATGTTTGGTTACAATATCTATATATTGTGACTACACAATATATCAGGTTGAGTAAAAAGTAAGTAATGTTTTGAACCATGAAAAATTTGTACTGGATTTTTGCAGAGTTTTGAATTTTTTAAACATTTTTTAAAATTGTCTGATAATACAGACATAGACTTGCCCAAATGCATCAATAAATTAACATTGATATTTTTTCACCATTGTTACAATCACCTGAAATGGAACTGTCAAAGCACGATATTTGAGCAATTTTGCTATTCAACTTAAAAAAAGGATGTAGAGCAACTGAAACTGCTCGCAATATCAAAGAAACGTTTGGTGAGGAAATGAACAGGGAGTGTTCAGCTCGAAAACGGTTTAAACAATTTTGTAGAGGAGACTTGAGCCTTGAAGATCATGAGCATAGTGGACACCCATCTGTCATCGATGACAATCAATTAAAGACAGTCATTGAGAGAGATCCATGTAAAACTACTTGAGAACTGGCAAAAGAATATCAAATTAACCAGAAAACTGCCTGCAATCATTTGCATGCGATCAGAAAATCAAAAAAGCTTGACAAATGGGTACTACACAATTTGAATGAAAATCAGAAAAGGCACAGATATGAAATTTGCTTGTTGCTTCTTCTCCGTAACCAGACTGATCCGTTTCTCAACTATATTGTAACTTGTGATGAAAAGTGGATTCTATACAATAATAGAAAAACGTTCTTCACAGTGGTTGGACCAAAATGAAGCACTGAAAACCTTCCCTAAACCCAAGCTCTTCAAAAAAGAAGGTTATGGGGATTCTTTGGTGGTGTACTGCTGGACTCATCCACTATAACTTCTTAAAACCCAGAAAAACCATTACTGCAGAAACATATAATCATCAAATTTGCCAAAATGAATGTAAACCTGCTACTCCTCCATCCCTGACTGGTCAACAGAAGAGGGTCAATCATTCTTCATGACAATGCTCAATCACACGTTTCACTAATGATGCTCCAAAAGTTGAGGGAACTTGGCTATGAAGTTCTTCCCTACCCAGCTTATTCCTCAGACTTTTCTCTGACTGATTACCACTTTTTCAAGCACCTTGATGGTTTCCTGCGAGAGAAGGAGTTCAAAAATCAAACCGATGCTGAAAGTATGTTCAAAGAGTTCATCAGCTCCAGAACACCAGATTTTTATGCTACTGGAATAAACAAACTTGTAACTCGTTGGCAAAAATGTGTTGATTGTAATGGTACTTACTTCGATGAATAAAATTTCCGCATTGTTGAAATATATTGCAATGAATTTTATATTTAAAAACATTGCTTACTTTTTACTTAGCCTGATATAATGGAACTGATCATAAGTTCAAACTTTACTGTTTGTGCTGTGCCTCTGAGTAAGGTACCTAATTAAGCTTATTTCATCTTGTCTGACTGAACAGAAAACAGGTTTAACACTTACTTCACGGCTGATTGGATACTGAATCAAGTTACAAAACCAATTGTCTTAAAAAATACATTCTTTAAACCACAGAAGAATGGCACAGGAGATATAAGATATAAAAATATTTTTTAGAAATATAAGATACAAAAGCTGTTAAGAATCAAATAATAGTTTTGTTCTGTCTACATGGCTACTACCATTTTAGCCTGTTTATATGATCCATCATAATTTGGCTCATATACAAGACTTCAATAACTATTGAGAATATAATTTTATTAAAGAAGGAAATCTTTTTGGGTTTTGTTATTTTTGTGCTTGAGTTCTAATTTCAGTCCAAGCCAATGAGTAATAAATTTCTCTCTAAATTTGGCTGGAATCCATATAACACTAACTTTCTACCTCTAGTGTGATGGAGAAAGATATTAAAGAAAAAAACTAAAGAAGAAATTGGAAGGAAATAAAGAAATGTAAATGAGTAATAATTCATTCAATTCCTGCTTGTATGGAATGGTAATGTAGAGTTGGGTTGGTGGGAATGGAATTTAAATTTATTTGGGAAAATATAAAGAGCTAAGAATTAATATTCAAAAATATTTTGTCCCATGCAAGAAGTAATAGAAATAACAGAAATAGTAATAAAAATATAAACAAAAGAGAAAACAACAACTAAAAAACATGCCAAGAAAAAAAAGAAATGACAGAATCAAAGACAAAGAAATTGAAAGAAAAAATTTTTTAAATCAGTAAAATTCAACAGTTAAAATAGTGTTTAAAATCAAAGAATTAAGAAAAAGATAGCAAAAAAGAGAAAGAAGAAACTGAAGAGTAAAAAGAAGGAAAATAGAAAGATGTGTGAACTGAAAGTATGAAAACTAAGAGAGGAAACTGTAGAGGATGAAGAAAAATCAATGGAAAAAATGCTTTATGAAGAAAAAACATAGATAAGAAGAAAAAGCATTAGAATAAAAAGAGAACAGCAATATTAACAATAACAACAGCAACCATAGTAAAGACAACGTAAAAGATGAACCGGAAGAACAAGATGAGAAAATTATAGAAATTAATCCGTGGGAATTTAATTGCAGCATTTAGGACAGGAAATGAAGAAGAGAGTCAGTGATGAAGGCAGAAGGCAGGTGGGACTGAGAAGGAGGAGTGAATATTGCAGAATGAAATAAACAAAGTGAAGCAGGAAGGTGTTGGTGGGGAGAGGTGAGGTGAGAAGTGGGGGTAACGATTGTAACAAATGGTAAATAAACAAATAATGAAACCTCCCTGAAAGGATGTATGGAGATTGTGAGTATGATGTAGGAAGTGGTGCAGTATGGAAGATGGTGATTATAAAATGTTAGTGGTGGTGATTGTGTTGGTGTTGATGGTGGGAGTTGAAGTAGTGGTAATCGTGGTGATAACATAGCTTGTATTGATGGCATTGGTGATGGTGATGATAGGATTTGAAATGGTGGTGGTGGTGGTGGTGGCAGTGGCGGCAGCGGTGGTTGTTGCGGTGATGGTTCTAGTTGTGTTTAGTGGTTGTGATGATCAGAAGTATATGCAAGATCTTGGGGGGAAAAAATATAGATTAAAAGCATAGCATTGGTGATAATTTCAATAATGGTAGTGATGATGTGGTGGCTGTATGGGTGACAGCAGTCATGAATTGTGGAGAATATAGTAGTGGTGGTGGTGGTGGTGGTGGTGGTGGTTGCAGCAGTAGCGGAAGAGGTGATGGCATTGGTTAAGAGGTAGTGAATTTGCTAGAGAGGAGAAGCGAGCAAAGGAGGTGAAAAAAAAGAGCAGGAATGTTTGAGATGCAAGGTTTGAAATACATGCAGTTCATTATATTTTGGTCATCTTTTGTTGGGGAAAGAGGTGAGTGTAGCTGATATTTAGATGCATGAAAAATCATTGATTATATTCTGTTATGTTTGTGTGGTTGGGAAATCATTTTGAATGTCAAGAAAAGCAAAAGAAAGATTTCAGGAGACATGGTGAAAGGGGATAAAAGAGAGAAAAATTTAGAAGACAAGCTATAGGCCAAGGCTGCAGGGTTAAATTACTTGTTTCATAATCAAGTGGCTTTAGGTTTTATTCCACTAAGCAGCACTTAGAGCAGGTATCTACTAACATAGCTTCAGATTGATCAATGCCTTGCGAGTAGAATTTAGTAGATAGAAACTCTCTCTCTCTCTGTTCATTCATGACAAAATTGCTAAACTTTTGCTTTCAAATAAAAATACTTTGTGGTATTTGTTTTGTGCAAAATACTTCCTATGTTGTCTCCGATCTCTTACCACTTTACAAAGAACACTGTGTGCATTTTAACATGGCACCAGCATTAGTGACGATACTTTCTACCCTATAAGACAAAATAGTTCTCACTTCTATATCCTGTGTCTCTTCACTCAATGCAGCAAGAGTGTGAATAGCGGAGTGTTAACAGAAGAAAACCAGAATGGACAGGGATGAAGAAAACAAGAATATGATGGTGGAAACACAGTGATTGTGATGAGAGGGAAGGAGTAGAGGTGAGAGGATATGTTGACAATATAAAAAGAGTGATGAATGAATGCATTAAGTACAGGATAGAGGTAAGTAGGATTGAGTACAGATAGATCTAGTCCAATCTTTCATTACATGGGTATTGTGGCACAGTGAGAGGAGTGTGTTGGATAGACCTAAGGACGTCTTTACACAGGCAACATTATACAGTGAATAGAAGAGAGAGTTAATGATACTCTAAGTTGCACTGGCAGCAAAGTACAGTGAACATAAGAGAAAGTCAATGAAGGAGGACAGATGATAGAGAGACAGTAGATAGAAATTTGAAATTGTAGCTAGAGGTGATGTGTGTAGCAGGTCTCCCATCCTCCATCACTATTATTTTAACATTCATTTTATCATATTTGCATGGGCAGGCAGAATCTCTCCAACACTGCATGTCACCAAACATTCTGTTGATTTTCAACCCTAGCACGCATATTTTTTCAAAATATTGATAAAAATTTTAAAAAATTGAATGAATTTTTGAGAAAGACTCACTTGAAAGGTTGTGCATTGTGGAACACTTGAAAAGTCAGAAAAATATGGCATTCATAGTTTAATTTTTGATCTGCCTTTAGCTATAAAGAAGTAGATTCAAGTGGATACAAGTTTTCGAAAAAATACAACATAAAACTGTTCAACCAAATTTATTTTCAAATGTTGAAATCAATATTCATCAAAAAAAAAAAAAGGTTACCACAAGACAAGATATATATATTTGATTTTGTGCATGTGTGTATATATTGTTCATTGGTTTTACATCTGTTTTTCTTTTATACCAGCATGGATTCATGGATTAAAACAATATTGAGGCATTGCTTCACGGCAAGATGCCCTACCTGTCACTAAATTTTACTTGCTTTCTAAGCAAGAGGTTTTTACATATTAAACTTGTTGAAAATACACAGCTAGAAAATGATATTGTTGCCACACAAGGATATAGAATTTCAAGCTACAAGGCAACAAAATGAACTACATGTTAACACAGCTATGCATGCATATATGTGTGTATATATTTACATACATACAGATATATATATATATATATATATATATATATA
>NC_068989.1:37970672-37976403 GCF_001194135.2 Octopus bimaculoides | reverse complement strand
TGCACGCACATACATACATACATACATATATATATATATATATATATATATAAAAATCAAAAAATGAGCAATATGGATTTCAAAGGTGATTGCAGTACGCACGTTTCATGCTACTCCAATTTATTTAAGTAATGCGAGCATTACATTAAATGCAATATGAAGAACAATCTTCAGCTGCATGAAAATGCAGAAAATTACAGTAGAAAAAAAGACATATTATAAATGTGGCAACATTTCAAATCCAAGTGGGAGAGAGAATACATAAAAATCCAAGTGGAAGGAAGAATAGCTGCTTAATGTACTCAGTGTACCATCCAAGTAACTACGACGATGTTCTCTTCTCATCTGTGTTCAAAATAGCAAACTAACAACATATACCTCGTGTATGTGTGTTTGACTTTGTTTATATACCTTGAGCTGCTTCTAATTCATATATGAATAGATAGATAGATAGATTGATTGATTGATTGATGCACACACATACATGGGTATGTTGTTTGGGTGTATATGGGTAATGAAAAAATTCGATAAAAAATATTTTTTCCATGTGGTGAATTGCAGTGAAAAATATTTAAAAAATGGAAAATGCATAGAAATTTTGTTATATATATACACATATGAAATAAAATATTTACATTGACGATCAGTTTTGCTTGCGGCTAATCATGACTGAGAATTTAGTGATAATGTTATAATTTCATGCTATTATAAGAAGTTTTCGTACCATGTTAATAGAAGGAAGTATATTTTGTAACTGAATCAGAAGGTAAATAAGTTTCAGGGGAGATAATCAATGGTTTTTAATAAAAGCAGGGAGCTAATGACCCTGTTAATGATGGTGAATTGAATAGTTTTAGATTAAAGTGTCTAGGAACACAACATACAAGTGGATGTTATATTGTATGAATATTTAAATAAATTTGATTGTTTGTATCATTACAAAGATTTACTTGTCAATCAATGAGAAATTGGTAAAAAAGTGACTTTTTCTTATTTATACACGAAAACCAAAGACGTGATTAAAACCGGAATGTTGCATTTGATGTCCTATAACATCATTGGTGCAGTTTTTCAGGCTGAATGAGTGAGGACTTCTAAAATATTACCGTTTATTACATGTTCCAGGGCCAAGGGTAGAACTTATATTGTGACAGGGTGTAGTAATATGACTATTTTTCCCAAGGACAAGCGACAGCAAGCAGTATTGACTTGGTTTGTGAAGCTCACAAGAGCAGACTGGTCTGAACCCTCTCTGTACAGTGTGGTTTGCTTGAAGCGTTTTAATCTAAACTGTTTTGAAGTGCAATATTCACTTATGAAGGAGTTCGGAATGAATAGGAAGAAATATTTATGCCTGGGATCTGTACAGTCTATCTATCCCAAGACGATCTCAATGACGCATTTTTGTCTTCCCCCATCCCCACACCAGAACACTCAGCAGTTGTAAAACGGGAATGAAATAGGGTATGTACAGTAATACCACACTTTATGAGGACGTGCTTTACGAGATCCCGGGTTTATGAGTTTTATTTTTCATTTCACTTTTGTATGGTGTGTTGAAAGTTTTCAATTCCAAAATCCAAATTTTAAACAAAGTGCTAAAGTTTCTATTACCATAACAAATGTTTCTGCTTCTTATAAGCAAATGACTCTAGACTTTTTAAAAGAAACCTACAAGTCTGTCTATGAGTACTTGGGAATCGGTGATCACATCTACAAGTGATGGTTGTGCCTGAGTCTAGTGCTAGTCAAAGTAATTCAGAAAACGATTATAAAAATATTTTCTATTATAAATGATCTTGACATTCTTTTTACTTTACATAAATTATTCTTTACATTTTATTGTTGTTTTATTGTCATTTATTTATGAGCATTATAAATTTTATAGGTAAGATGTTTTACTGGGAATAAATTACAATTTATATTATTGCTTTGCTTTGTGAGTTTTTGTTTTACGAGCCGTCTCCGGGAACAAATTAACTCGTATATCGAGGCATTACTGTATTGTTTAACATCATTCATAATTGCTGCATATAAATCCAGGACCACAAATTTCTATATTACAATAAAAAAAAAATAGTTAATTAATCTCTAGGAGAGTGGTTCAAAAAGCCTCAAAAGGCTGTGCTAAATAGCCTAAAGTCCGAGACATCCTGAATATACACTAGCTTTTCTTAGGGTATCACTTCTTTTACAAATCCACATATATAGTTGAGTTTTATATTTTGACATGTGATTAAAATGCTTGAAGATCAATGTAGGACAGTTCTGGGTATGTTGGTGGGTACGTGCATACTATTTATACTAGATTTAAGCCATTGTTACTCTGTGTTCTTTTTATAATAAATAATATGTTGAATAATATTTTTTGCAATATTCCATAGAAATGTGAGATGTACAGAACGATGTATTATTTTGAAAATAGGCCTGTTACTGTGTCCAGCCTGTTTGTGATGTAAGAATTTATAACTTATTACAAAATGAGAGGCTAACTATAGAGAATTAAAACTGTACAATGTTGACACTGATAATTGTTCAAGGCAAAGCTTAATACTCTAATCAAAGTAATTAAATTATGCAGATATTTTCCTCCTGGTCAGCCTGGTGAGTTCCATGGCACGTAAATTTCTTATCATAGATATATACAGACATTCTTTCAAATAACTTGAGACTGAAGTATTTGATCATTTAAACAATTTTGATTTATATAACCATACCAGTCAGTGTTTCCTAATCTAGGCTAATCTTCATCATCATGGTTAGTGGCCTGTAATGACGAATCTTCCAAATCTGATGCTTCTGGTCCAAATCGCTATAGTGCACGTGATGTTTTGATATCATCAAATATGATGCTTCAAAAGGTAAATGAAGGCTGATATCCATTGAAGAAATGGACAACATGCTCTCATTGCTTGTGTTAGCCATTTCCAATATGATATAAAGAATTAAAAGGTATAAAGAATTAAAATGTGTAAAGCAATCATCCAGATATCTTTACCAGTTCTCTCTTATATATTCATAGAATAAGTATCCATATTTTTGTAGTGATACTTGATACATAATCATTTCTAAATATTCTATTACTGGATTGGCAAGAACTGAGGCTGCTTTTGTTCTCATTGAGATTTTCGTGAGTAAATAATTGGTATCAAAAAAGAAGGGTAAATTTTAAAGCTACAATTATAAATTCCTTGTTGATGCGCTCTGATACTTCTGGATAGTTTACCAATCGAAATTTGATTGCTTCTATTCAATAGTCATGTGAGATATTAGTCTATAGGTTCGCGACCTTAAAGAATACCATGACTGTCTCTTCATCAATTGATTTTTGGGAGGTGGTTTAGCATATCCAGATCATCTTTAATGAAGATTTTGATGTATTTCAGAAGAGGCTTCAGTAGAGTGTCAAGAAATTTGCTTAAGAAGTGGGTTTCACATGATGGGCTAGTTATAAAGGGTCTTAGTTTTAAATCTCATGGTGATTGGACATTAATGTATATGCCTGGTGATTCTTTGCAGGCTTCATTAATTATCAAAATTTGTAACAGAGCTGATTTCATTGTCTACTTCCCATTTAGGGGAAGTAAGAATGAAAGATTTTTCATTATTTTCTGTTTCTTGTTTTCAAAGGTTTTGTAGCTGGAATTTTTTTTTCTAGCATAGACAGGATTCAACACTTCCTTTATGAGCTTCTTTAATTGTTAATCTTTTATCATTTTGCGATTCAATTAAGTTCTTCCATTGAGTGAATTTTTTTTATTTGTGTAAGGCATTATGAGAGAAATTCAGAATATGGTCACAAAAGTCATCAAGTGTTTTATTCCTAACTTTAAGTAGAAGATAATTGCTTTTGTTTTTAACAAGTGAATCATCATCATTATTATAGTTAAGAAGTGTTTCTGTAAGTTGCAATTTTCTGTCAAACTCTGTAATATTATCTTTGATTTTTTTTTTCTGATTGGATCTGCATAGGATTGAAGTAAATTTTGCTAGTATGTTGATTTTTGTTGTTGAAAAAGTTTTCTTGGATAAACTTGTTATCTTGGGTTTTTTCTGTATGTCTTCTTCTAAAATGTGTCCCTGTTTCTCTGGACAGGGTGGGTCTAAAAAACGTTTGTTAAAATTACCTTGATGTGGATTGTTAGTGTTACTAATTATATTTGAATTGCTAGAAGACTGGCTTTACTATCTAAGCATATTAGGTGTATTTACATGTTTCAAGATCCTTCGATGAGAGTTAAACATATTCCCTTGAGTGTTTATCATTGCTGGAGGAAAATTTATATTTCTAACTCTGGTTGGTTTGGTGTGGTTATGTTCTTTTAAATGTCTATAATTTGGTTTATTTGATTGTTTTGTCACTTCTGTGTAGGTTTCCATTCTCGGTTTCTTCAAAAAATGGTTACTGGAACTGTATTCTGTTTTGAACTGGTTTTCAGAATTACAGAAAAAAATTAACACATTCTTTTCCAAACATTCGAGGGAATTTATTTCTTCAGATTCGCAAGTTCCTTTCTATAGTTTGAGAACACTTTCTAAAAGATGTCCATTAGCATGTTTAATGAGTTTGATATTCTTTTCTTCATCAATGGTTTTATAGTTTTCTTCATTGCTTGATGCTCTTATGTGTGTGTGTGTCATCATCATCATTTAACGTCCGTTTTCCATGCTGGCATGGGTTAGACGATTTGACAGAAGCTACTTACCACACAACCACTCCTGCACCTATGCCACTCCTGTGACTATACAGTGTGTGTATATATATATATATATATATATATATATATATATATATTTATTATATACAAATAAATATGATAAATGCTCAAGCAGAGATAAATCAAAATGTCCTTTGATGAATCTCTGTATGAGTACAAATCTTGTATATAAATGTACTGTGCACACAAGGGGAGGACCCTATGTTTACATTGGGCAGACGGCTGATTCATTTAAGAATCGTTATTGTAACTATGTTGTTAGCTTTAAGACAATCAGCAAGAGACATTCAACATCTTTGGCAGATTTTGTATGGCGACTAAAGGAGAATAAAATGAAGCACAGCATTAATTGGTCCATTGTAAGGTATGCGAAACCATACATTATAATTTTCAGGAGAAGCTGTCTCTGCTCTGAGGAATCCCTGTCTATTCTGTGAACTAACGAGAAGATAATTACTAGAATTTCTAAGCAACTCTTGAGATGCCTACATGTATATGAATGTACTTTCGCACAATGCAGTGAGAATGAACTTTGAATAACCTTTAACTTAATTTACTTTAAGGTATGGATGACTTAAGTTTACTTTCAACCTCCCCATTCTTATAAACACCAAGTAGATAACTAACTCACTTTGTGATCATGAGTGCACCAAACCTCATGTGTGCATATGCTCACATTCTTGTGGACGCTTGTATGAGCGAGTGTACTCGCGCCATGCCACTTGCCCGAGGGTGTTTATACATCCATATTTATTGACGGTTAATCTTAATACTTTTCTCGCTGGATTGTGTGTTCATTTCTCTTTTTGCCATCTGTGATTTTATTTTTGCTCTTCTATATAAATGAAGATATTTCCTTCATCTGGCTGCTTTTCTCTCTACAAAATGGAAAGTTACATTGCGGAACAGTCATTTTAATGAGTTGTATCTATTTATCACCCGATGAGATAAATCTGCACCGCCGGTTGCTCCTGAACAAGTTGTTGAGAGTCCCACCCAAGAGGAATCAATGC
>NC_068989.1:37954325-37969410 GCF_001194135.2 Octopus bimaculoides | reverse complement strand
TATATATATATATATATATGTATGTATGTATTTATGTATGTATGTATATGTATATGCATACATATTTATTTATTTATGCGTGTGTATGTGAGAGAGAGAGAGAGAAAAAAAGAGAGGAAGAGCATTTTTTTCCCCTCTATTTCTGATTGTTTAGATACGGACATATTTGATTGAGATTCTCTTTGAAAAGTCAAAGACCATTATTAACTTAATTTAATAATTTTGTAAAAACATTTGTTCTTAATTATCTCAACAAATTTTAACATAGGACTCACCTTTATTCTAATGTGATTTATTTCACATAGGATACAAATATCAAAGCAGTATAAATGTCATCAGGCACTCTTATTGAAAATAGTGTGATGTTGACCAACTCAGATAAACTAGAACATTATCTGTTGATGTGAGTAAGAACATCATTCAGTAAGGTTAGAAAAGAGACTTGAAATAGGTGAATGAACTAATTATCTATTTAATGTTGTTAACCTGAACTTGTAACATTTATTTTATGGATGTTTTTCTCTTTTTTTTTTAACATCTATTTGTTCAGTCATCTTTTATACATATGTTAGTGTGTGTATTTTGTTGCTAGTGTTGAGATGCAACATCTATCTTATACATTTATTTCTGTTTATGCATGTCTTATTTGTATATTTGTTCTTATCTCTGTCTCTCTTTCTGTATATATATATATATATATATATTTAAAATTATTTAAAATTATTTAAAATTATAATACAGGGTATCAAGAGATACCACCACGCTGAAAAAATAGCAGTCAAATCAGACTCTAAAACCACAATAAATGTCCGCATGGCGCGAAGACGAAGACCAAATAAAACCAGTAAAAATAAAGATAATTCCAAATCCTGGATTTCTGGCTTTGCATAAATAATAATGCTCTGCCTTCATCAGTGGAATATACTCCAGTACATAAATACAAATACATGTATATAAACAGTATACTTACATATACGGACGTATAAATATATATAAATATATATATATATATGGAGGGAGGGAGAGAGAAAGAGTGTACTTTTTTATAAATACATTCGTCCATACATGCGTACATATGTACAAAATACATGTTTGCATTCTTTTATTCTTATATCTGTTTCAGTCATTTTACTGTGGCCTTGCTGGAGCACAGCTTTTAGTCAAACAAATTGACCCCAGGACTTATGGAGATGTAAACACACCACCATCACTTGTCAAACTATGATGGGGGAACAAACACAGACACACAAACATAGACACACACGCACGCATGCACACACACACACACATATATATATATATACAACAGGCTTCTTTCAGTTTCTATCTACCACATCCACTCACAAAGCTTTGGTCGGCCTGAGGCTATAGTAAAAGACACTTTCCCAAGGAGTGGGACTGAACCTGAAACCATGTGATTGGTAAACAAGCTACTTACCACACAGCCACTCCTGCACCTCTATATATATATATATATATATATATATATATATATATATCACCATTAAATTTTGACTCATAATATATATTTCTCACATATATTTTAACCCTTAGCCACTTTCAAAATTAATTAATTTTCCTCACATATTCACTCACTGTCATACACATATACACACAAGATTATACAAATATTTTAGACAGTCATTAAAGTGACGTCTGATATATATTGAGAAAATTGTAAAATCTTTAGTGTTACTGCTCTGTAAATTACCAACATTATCAATTACATTCAAAATAGACAAATTGAAGGTGATGATATAGTGGAGTAAGAAAGACTAACAGAACAGTTACATCAATAAAACAAATATATATCTGTGGTGACTTTATTCAACTGCTGACACTGACGCCATTGTTTTGTCACATGTGCTAATTCAGCCAATCAGAGATTAGTAATCTGCATGCTTTTTTTTTTTTGTTTTGTGTGTGGCTATTTAAAGAGGACATGCAACTGGCTTTTGGCTGAAATCATTTGACATAAGAGAAGTTTAGCAGCTGATCTTTCCAACCTCTTCTCATGCAGACACCAAGAATCAATAACAAAGAATTGAACTGATTCTTTTCAGCTGCCTTAGATCGTGATACATGTTAAACTGTATGAGGAATCTTTTGGCAAATGTCTATTACTACCTGTTTTAAAACATGTTATCTATGTCTAACTTTACTGCTGTCAATTTTCTGCTCGTTAACATTTTGACTTTACAAACATTACAAGCACAAACATATGTTCATACATTTTCTATAACACTTTCTACAACACATTATTCAAAATTGATTTTGTAAAGTAAGAAAACAAACAGGTATATTTCCACAGCACATTATTCAACTGAGTTTGTAAAACTGTAAGAAAATATGTATATATATTACCAAATATTTATGTAAATTTCTCTTGATTAATCTTGTAAATCAACACCTGTATATTCTGTATTTGAATATTATCCTATTTTAACCTGTACCTGCAAACCACACACTGTCTATATGCTCAATTATTCTACCAACAAACTTAGAAAAGATCTATTTTATTGTTGGTATAGAGAAATTAAAAGTCAAAAATGTTTTCTACAGATCTGCTTCTCTCTTCTCACTGCAAAATCATACCAAACACTATAAGATACAAATTCATGTAATCAATATATGGTTTGAAGGTTATTACATCAGAATTGAACTTCACTATTTATGTTCTTGTTCTTGAAGAAGGTTGTGAAGTGGTAAAATGGTAAAATATAGTATTTGACAAATGTAACATGACTAAGAAAATGTAATATTGTTTCTCTACATTTTGTGCTCCAAGTTGTCTGTGATGAATAAATATCAGTTACATATGGGTATTTATTCCATTGATTTTCCTCTCTCACTACAAATCTTTCACCTTAAGTCAGTCATACAGAAATCATCCTTAAAACTACTCACACTCCATTCTATGCAATCCTCTCAACCCAGTAGACTTTGCTACAGTCCTTTGCCTTACCAGCTGCTGTAAAATCATCCAACTCATGCCAATAAGGAAAACAGATGTTAAATGATGATGATGATAATGATGATGATAATATATCAAGAAGGTAGTGGATAACAGAATGGTAGACTACCAGACTGAATTTCTTGCAGTATTTAGTTACATCCTAAATCCAAATCTTTCTAGAATCAATTTTGTCTTTTCACCTCTAGGGTTGATACAATAAGTTCCAGTAATATACAAAATATAGATTAAATTAACTATATTCCTTCTCTATAAATTAGTAGTTCAGTAACAAAAGTAAAATTCAATATTATTCTATGGCAAAAGCAGTAAATAACACAGACTGGGAGATTAAATTTTAGTACACAATGAGCTTGTAATAGTTTTTTTCACAACTTGGAGCTGTCTTGCTCCTCAGAATGTAACTAATACTCTTCTGAAATGCATGGATATTTAAGAATTTTCTATATTCTCTGTTTAAGATATTGGTTTCTACATATCCATCTCCATAGTTTTTCTTTTATTTCTGAAATATTTTATTTGCTTCTGGTTACAGCCCTTTACGTTTTCAATTCAAATCCTGGTAGGTTTAACTTTACATTTATTTTCTTCAAGATTAATAAGATATATACCAACATAGTCATCTATAATATAATATATCTTTCTTTCAACAATTGCATGACATTGTGCCAAAGTTAGAAAGGAATAATCTATTTGAATTTTAAAAAATATGGATCTTGGATTTTAATAGTGTATAACTAAGCAGACTGGAACAGAAGCAGGCAAGAGAATACTTATTATCACTTAGGTTTAAGCTTAGACAGATATGTTCTGTGTTCATGTATGTCTTCTCTATTTTGAACTGTTTGCCAAAAAGTTTAAGATGTAATCTTAGCCCCTATTGTATTAGAATGTAATTTTGAGGAAAATTTAACTGCTATATTAACAAGCTTTCACTTATTTATTTGTTTATTTTTGGATCTTTATTGACAATGAGTATTTGAACACTTATTTCCAATTAATAAAGTAGGTGCTCATATATTTGATGGAATGAATGAAGAACTTTTAATTAATCAAACTTTCTCCTCCAATGAATGGAAAAATGAATCATCACAATGACAAAAAGGTAGGGGACACAATAAAGGGCTTGGGTTGGTTTATTGGTAATGTAGTGACAATACCAGACATGTTGCGGTCTTATTAGGGCTCAGTAGTAAAGCATTATCTAACTATAACTGAAAAACATTAGACTTAGAGAAGTATATGTAGAGCTTTAACAAGAAAACAATGAGTGGTGTGATGGTTTATGATGATTGGAGAAAAAATATGCAGGGCTATCTGCCATATGAAAACCGAATAGTAATAAAGATGGTAACATACTTGATTTAGTGTGCCAAGATATTTCAATAAATTTAAATAACACCTGTGCTGATGAGAAAGATCATTATCCTAATGACAATTAGTTCAGATAAGAGCTACTAGACAAGTTAATTTTAGAGAAATGCCATACTGATGTCTCAGCATGTCTTCTTGAATTCTTGTGAGTATAAGAGGTTGACAGTATAAGAACAATATAAACAAATGTAGAGCATAGTAGTGTACTAGTGGCAGTTTACAACAGATAATCTATTCAATTCAGTTAACTGTTAGTGAAAGAGTTATTTGAACTGGAAGTTGTAATTACCTAAGGGTGAGTATCAGGTCAAAGTACTTTTCAAGATCAACCCTAACAATACTGTTTTATATGGATTTTAATATTGGTTTCAAATGTTTAACACAAAGCCAGCAGTTTTGAGGGTGGGGCTAAATCGATTACATCAACGCCAGTGTTTTACTGGTACTTATTTTATCGATCACAAAAGGATGAAATGCAAAGTTGACCTTGGTAGAATTTGAACTCAGAACATAAGGACAGACAAAATACCGATTGATACTAACTATTCTGCCAGTTTGCCATTTTTATATAGATTTTAAATTTACTTTGTTGTATATGGTGTTGCAGTGTTAGTTTACTTCAATAATAGTTCATTTTAATATTTTTGGCTTGATGAGGTAAAGACACTAATAAATGCTCTGCTTTTTTTAATACATGTTGTAAAACTGAGAGAAAACATACTTGTTAATATTATGCTGAAGCCAATCGCATAATTAAAACTCATGATCATTTAATAAGTATTGAGGCATACAATAACCAATACTAGGGAAATTGATTCATTGTGCTGTCATTTTTAATTATTAAGGATTACTGAAGGATCATTAAATATAAGTTGTTTTTTTTCTATACTTAATATCTCATGCTGTTTTCAGAATTATCCAACATGTATTAACAAGGAAAAGCAATTGTAAAAGTTTTTAAAAAATATTTTAATGCAATATCCATATTAACCATCCATTTCAACAAATGTTAAAACATTATAACAGCCTTTAGAGAGCTGCCTCATTATTTCGCTATTGGAATTCACTGTTCATATGCATTGGAGTAATGTTAAAGAATTTGAGATATTACATATTTAGATATTCAAATTTTCCCAATTGCAGCATAATGGATACAAAATATTGATTTCCTTGTTGGTCTTGTTGTCATTACAGCTTGACATTATGAAAAAGAGATGATATTACTTATTATGTATTCATTTAAAGCAATGAGATACTGCAATTGTTCCTAATGGGAAAAGAACTATATTGCAAGTACTGCATAACACAGAGCAATTTCTTTTTCTTTTCCATGAAGTGATGGAATGACTGGCCAAAGTGGTGGAATTGAAATCTTGCCATTTATATTGAAATGTTTCTACACTCTTGAACTTTAGCTGCCTGACATAAATAACACTGGATCCATTTATGCTTTTTTTCATTTCTGTTTCAATTTATTATTATTATTATTATTATTATTATTATTATTATTATTATTATTATTACAAGAATTTGTATGATGATAGATGTCAGTTGAGCGATCTATAATCAACAGCACCATACAACTCATAAGTAATATTTAGGAAACTACCTCCAGAGAAATTTCAAGCTCAGATCTACTCACATTTTGCATTTTCTACAGTTCTTTAAAAATTTCATTTAATTGATCTTTCTGAAGTTATCTCGCTTGCCGTTTTTAGTACTATATACAACTCTAGAGGGTGGTTTTGTTAACTAATTGCAATGATTATCTCAGTCGCTCTAAATTTTTTAGCACTTAATATTACACATATGAGTCACAATTGTATTTGTATTTAGCATGCAGAACTCATCCCTGAAACAGTTTCCCTCAGCCAATTTGTAATCAATATTGCTGCTCTTAATATTAATTGATCTTACTTTTGTCAACCGAATACAACAGACTTCACTGAATAGACCTAGTAAAACTGACATATTTTTTGCTTTTACCAGATGTATTTCGAGACCGGGTTTTCCTTCAACGAATTTCAATTAACTGAAGTTATCTCCCTTGTTAGTTTAATACTTTATGCACTTTTATATAGTTAATGTCTAATAATGCCATGGATAATCTCATCTAGTTAAAGGTTTTCAAATCACTACATATGTGAGACTTTACCTTATTTGCATTTTGTATGAAGAATGCTATCCTGAGGTAATTTCCTTCATCTTTGATATTATCAGACAGCCAACCCTGAAGCCAGATAATTTGAATTGATTGTAGTTCTATCCAAGAACTACATTTAGAGATAGTAAGATGAAATTATTTCTCAAAAAAACCTTCTTAACCCTACTTTTCTGCTACTTTGATGTATTCAATTTTGTAATTTTTCCATTCGTCGTCATATAATTAACCTTTACAATTCTAAATTTGCTGGTTGTATTTTTAAGATAGTCAAATTTTCTTCTGCATGCCTTTTTTCTATTAAAAAATACAAAAAGCAAGCCTAGCCATCACTTACAAGCAAATATGATTTAGTAGCAAGTACTATACTTTTACTAAGTATTTTAGGTGCCTAGCAGATATAGACACCCTCTCAGGCCTCCCTCACATCCAGGATGTGACAGGCAGAGGGAGAGGGGGCTATCATCACTTGACTAGTACTTAATTTTGACTGAGCAGACTGGAGCAATGTAAAATGAAGACCCTTACTAAAGAACCATCTGGTTCAGGTAATGCCATCAAGAACTTATTATACTGAGACCAATACTAGAGCCTACCCACTACACAATTCAATGATACTTCATGCAAAACAAAAGGAGCAGTTTCTCAGAACTGACATGCTTCTCTGCTCATGTTTTTGTATCTTTTTGTATCTTTTACTGAATTTCATTATTGGAACAAACCAAAATCAAAGCAATATCATTTACCCCAAACGTGTCTTCTGTTATAAAATTAAATGGTATTCATAATGTACTGGGGTTTGCCTACTGTTTCCCCAAACTGAACATTGAGAAGTAGTATCTATTTCAGTTTGGAGTGCTTTTGCCGTTGTTGTGTTTTTGTTGTTTTTTTTTTTCTTTTCTTCAAAAAATTCTCAATACACTTTTTCAACTTCTAGTAGAATTACTATTGCTGTTGCTGCTTCATTTTCATATTAGCTTTTAAACTGTGATAATCAGATTAGCTTAACAGGTTAAAGCTGAAAGAGAAGAGTACAACAATTAAATAGCTTCTCAGCATACTAATTTTATCACTATTATTCTTTGGATTTATTTCTCTTTTTATTATTTTTGTCCTTTTTCACATAGCGCTATCAATTGCATCATTCTGGAATTTTTGGATGAATTTTATTTCAGAAAAAGAAATTATAGGAATAATGGCAACTCTGACAACAACAGCAGCAATATTAACAGCAACAACAATAACAGCAATAACAAGATTGATAGTTGAATATACACTGAAAGAAAACTATCTTTAGCCATCACCAAAACAGGCACTACTTATTGATCCCATAACAGGCATGGATTCATCATTTTCTATATAATGTCACATTACAAAAAAGAGAAATAAAGAAATATTTTCAGAGACATGTTTAATGCTACTATAGATTCCATTAATATCATATCTGATTTTATATGCATTTATTAACCCTTTCTTCCAAATGGCACCAGCTTTCACCAATGGCTTTGATACAATCATTGTTCTTCCTTGTCCTCTCAAAAAAGCTTTTTTTTTCTATTTATAACTGCTCTAGTTCATTGTCAAATTTTTGTCAATCTTCCTTTTACTTGAATTGTCTTCATTGACAAATGGCTAAGAAGAACTAAATTCATATTCAACTGGTATGAGGAAAAAAAATCAGATTCTGCTACACAGTTTGTATTATGCCTTTAGGAAAGAAACATATCTCCAGTTGTTATGCTGTACCTAATGGCAAATTAGATATCACCTCCACCCACTTCAAACCACTGGAATTTATATCTAAGAATGGAAGGTATATATTAATTTCTGCATAGACACAAAGACTGAGATTTATAAAGGTAAAGAAATAGGAAGTTGTAATTCATATTTCAATTCATTCTTTTCAAAAGATACTAATGAGGCAAAAAGGAATGGTTCCAAGCAAGAACTGACCTGGGTTCATCAATTCACTTACAGGAAACTCAAAATTACAGCAGTGCACCCACAAAGAAAACAACATTATTTGCAAAAGATTTCTCCGATACATGACTGGCTTATAGCTTTAATTGAAAGAAGAGTAAATTATATCCATTCATCATGTTTATATTTTATTCACTGTAGCTTTAATAGATTCAATATTGAGTTGAGACATATCAGAAAAAATATTATCAACACTATTGTAGAATATGTCCTAGGGTAGAAGATATTTTTTTAGTATGCTGATGAAAATGCTTAGAGCTTACGAAGTGAAAAGTAGAATTTTGTACTAGTATTTGAAATAACTGTGAATCATTTCATTCGTTCATTCAGTTTCATGTCTATTTTTATCATGTTCGCATCAAATAGATGAAACCTGTTCAGGATGTCCTCCCTATCACCAACTTATACTTGTTTACCAAGTAAAATATATGTTTTTTTGCATTCCACCTGTCCTAAAGCACTAAAAGCCAAAACTCTGCCTTGCAGGGACTGTAAACAAAGACAATGAGGTTTTCACTCACACAAATGAGGACATATGAAACAATATTCATGCACCCATCCGCCCCCCCCCCCACATATACATATTACACACATACATACATATTATTATCATCATCATTTTAATGTCCACTATTTCATGCTTGCATATGTGTGTGAGTATTCAAGGACAACACACACACACACACGCGTGCGCGCACACACTCACACTCAAAACCTCACTGAAGTACTTTGAAGTCAACCCTGACACCTAGGAAATGCAAGCACAGGACCACCCTGTCTGGCAAAGCAACACCAACAGAGGTGCCACCTCCTACAAGCAGAACAAGATTGCAAAAGCTCAAAAATCAATATGAACTGTGCAAGCCTGGAGCCAACTCCTTGCCTTTATTCCTAGCAGACCACCAGTGCCAGATTTGCAGCTGATCCTTCCAAGTATGCATTGGACTGATCAGCTACAGCTGGACACACCATGACCCATCTTCTTCTCCCATGTGATGTCTTGTCAACAACAGATGAACATTATTATTATTATCATTATTATTATTATTATTATTATTATTATTATATATCTGTGTGTGTGTGTGTGTGTGTGTATTTCATTTGGTCAAACATTCAAGTGCTTTTCAACCTTTTTGGGGTCAATAAAATAAGTACCAGATGAGCACTGCAGTCCATGTAATCAACTAGACTACCTTCCCTGAAAATTATCAGGCCTTCTGCTTATTGTAGAAAGTGTTATAATTATTACCAGTAGTAGTAGTAGTAGTAGTAGTAGTAGTAGTAGTAGTAGTAGCACAGCAGCAGCAGCAGTGTTACTGAGGATTGCATCCTTAGATTCATTTCTGGAAGAAACATCTTGTGCAGAATTATTTTTAGCAGAAGTCAAACCTAGAAAGTGAAGAAGACATTGGAAATCAAGCGTATAAACTAACCTGTTCGGCCACCTGATATGTTATTCTAGAAAATTAAAAATCCCTTTGGTGAGTTTGAGCTATCTTCCACAAGATTACCCCTGTGTTCTTTCTATTATTAATGGTAAAAGTATTTTAAAACCAATCTCTTTTCCTGCACACTTAAGCCTTGTCAAAATAATTTTGGAGGATAGTTATAAGGTTGTTAATTTTTTAACACTTTGTAAATTTATTATGCCTCCTGCTGAAAGCTCATTACCTTGCTTGCTTAATTCATTCTCTATGAACCAAGTATTAATGCTAAGTTCTTTTATACAATTTTCTAATTCAATAGAACATTTTGATAAAATTTCATATTTTATTTATGATGTTAACAGTTCAAGGTGAATTTTAAAGTAGGTCATGCATGTGTGATCGATGTATAATAGATTACCATAAAATTCAGAGAAAAATATTCAATCTGTACTAGACCTACACACACAGAATATTGTGGTTAAGATACTTTAATGCTAATCATAAGATCTTGAGACCAAATTTTATTATAGCCTCGCCTGCATTGTTCCACTAGTTTAGGCACACCATTAGGTATGTTATTCAGTTTAGCTAAAATATAAGAGCCATATCCATTGCATGGAAAAGCAGAATAGTGTATCTATAAATATACTCTCCCCAACAATATGCAAATACACAAATTTGCAGAATAAATATATCTCATCCATACTGGCATAGAATAATGGGTTTGAAACACACAAATGGAAAACAAAGAGCAAAAATTATAAGACTATGAAAGACAAAGTAGAACAAAGGATTTATTAGTGTTAAAAGCTAAAGTATTGAAGTGCATATTTCTTTATGACATGCTTAAAAGGAAACAAATTATATTAGAAAAGGGAAAGCTAAGATAGTGAACAAGAAATCTAAGAATGAGCAGCATGTAGAATAAAAATAATAATAAGCTGGGTTCCCGAAACTTTATTCTGATTCTCAGTGAGAATAATTTCAATTGTCTTACATCATATTTTTATGAAAGGCATTTATATATTATATAAATGTTCCTAGCATAGGCACAAAGCATGCAGTTTTGGATGAAATGTTAGTAATTTATATTGCCCTAATACTTGACCAGTACTTTATTCTATCAGGATGAAAGGCAAAGTTGACCTTGGTAGGAAATGAACTCAAAATTTAAAAACCAAACAAAATACTACAAAGCACTTTGTCAGATGCTCTAACAATTCTGCCAATCCACCATCATTTTTGTGTATCACATGATAACATTCCCTTTTCCCTGTAAATATGATATTGTAACTGGGTTAGAAATAATGGATGCAGGTATGGATGTATGGTTAAGAAGTTACCATTATAATTACATGGTTTTGAGTTCAATCACAATACACAATACTTAAGACAAGTTTTTCTACCTTAGCCTTGGGTCAACCAACAATGATTGTAATTTGGTGGATGGGAACTGTGTGAAAACTGTTGCAGGGACTGTTCCTGTTCCTATACCCACCACACACACATACATCTTAACAACCTATCTCTAACAGTTAGGTGCCTTTAGCAGAGTCCACTCTGTTACAAGTATTCTGGTTAGGTCTCAGGTCTGAGGAGACTTTTCTTTCTGAGACCCTAAATAATATCTTGAGCCCTGCTCTTTTTATTCTAACTAACCCAATAGAAAGAGAAACTACAGCAGTCAATGAAACATGGTTTCAGCTAGAACTGAGCTGTACCATACATTTTTAAACTTTGGTATCAGACTTTAAGAGTCCAACCAACTGTAGCCACTTTACTAATCTATTATTTTTCATAGTCAATAAGTAGAACCTTATCGAGAAGGAAATATGTTGAAAGTTTTTCACTTCCCTGTTTTAATTCCAGTTCCCCATACTGGCATAGCTGAGATGAATTTCTCATTTGGGTTCTCTTCAACTGTTCAATCGTTCAAGCAGGAGTCGAATCAGCTTTATGTTCAGCCAAGTTAACTGAAGAAAGCAATGATTTTGTACTGGGTTTAGAAATTCAACATAAAAAATGATATCATCTGAACTTAGGACTTTGCTTAATCAGGGTTCCAGTGCCTTATCATCAGAAGGAGTCAGCTCACCAATGTTAGGATAGAGTTGCCTTTCTCTCTATATTATACTCCTGCATATTTGAGTGGTCTTTTTAGTCTTGTGAGTTACATGGAAAACTCACAGATGCTTGAGCAACAAAATAAATAAATAAAGATTGTAGTACCTTCTGTGAACAGGTTGGTGTTAGGAATAGAAACCATGCCAAAGCAGATATTGGAGTATTTCTCTGACTGATTGGATCATGTTGAACTGTCCAACCCATGCCAGCATAGGAAACATGCTAAATAATGATAATCATCATCATCATCATCATAACATTGACAAGGATGAATACAGCAATGAAAAGGAGGAAGAAGGAAGAAGGGGAGTGAGCAGAGAGAGGAGAGGGAGAGATGAGATCAATGCTTCATAGTTTTAATGTCAAATTCTAAGGTTATCTTTGCCTTTCATCATGACATGGTTTATAAAATAAACCATTTTCAATAGGTCACACATCTTACAGAAGTACTGCTAAATGCCCCAGTATTAAAACAACACCATTAATATATAATCATTTTTTATGTTAAAATAGGTAACAATATTTTTCATATTCCGACATTTTCTATAGATGTGTATCTTATGGATTTTGAAAGAGTGTCAGAAGTACTCATTTTCAGCTGGAAGTAATATATCATGCATACAAGGTACTTCTCACCTTTCACTGTGTGTTGTAGTATGTTAGAATTTAAGGGGTCAAGTAAATGAAGCATTGGTGGTCTGAATAGAAATATTGTAGGTATGGGATGAGGTCAGTCATGGACTAGAAATTGGTAATATTTCAATCATTCTTCTTTCTTGCCTTTAACCCTCCAACGCGGAGTATAGGCCATTTATAATTGAATTCCATGTCGCATAATTTTTTGCTTCTGTACTTATACTCTGCCATGAATGTCCCCCTTTCTTTAGTTCCTTTTGTGTTGATCTACGCCACGAGTTCTTAGGCCTACCCCTCTTTCTATATCCATCCAGATTCCACTGTAAAACACTTTTCGCTGCATTTGGTGTGTTCTTTCTAATTGTGCTACCAATCCACTTCCACTTTTTCTTAAATATTTGTTCCGTAATCAAAACTTGATTCATTCTTTGCCATAGCTCCATATTGCTTACGTGTTCGGGTCATCTGATTTTATTGTGTTATTGTATGGGGCTGAGACATGGTGAACAACAGTTAAGTCAAATAAACATTTCAATCATAGCTCATATTAAAGAAACAAGTTACATTATAAGATTCTAACATATGAGAACACATAATAAATATAAAACTTGCAATCTCTGATGCACTTCCATGGAGACTTTGCATTTTTATCTTGACAAAATATTTCTTAAATTATTAGCTTCTTCCAGGTCTAGAAAATATCTTAACTATTCACATTCTGCATAATATTCAGTTGGTCCATATGGTAGGGCTTTGGTCACATATATGGGGCTGTGTTTCTAAAACACACTAAAACATCCTAGGAAAGATTGAAAAGAAGTGAATCATGCCAACTGACAAACATTTATTTATTGTCATATTACATCCACTTGGTTACAGTAAACATATTTCCTCTTTCTGACTCTTCTACCACTGTTATAATATCTTCTTTCTTTTCATCTGAACTTAGGAGCTGCAAACTACCACCATTCAAGCACATCATTGTATCAGCTGTCATAATGCTCTTCTCAAGTATCTATCTATCTATCTATCTATCTATATCTATCTATATACATATATATATATATATGTAGAGAGAGAGAGAGAGAGAGAGAAAGAGAGAGAGAGAGAAAGGGAGAGAGAGAGAGAAACCAAAGTGTACGTATGCCGCCATATGTATATAAAAAAGAATATGGAAAATGGGACAAGAACGCAAAACATTCAGACAGCTAGATGATAGAAAAAAGGAACGCAAAACATCCAGACAGATGATACAAAAAAGGGACAAGAAAAAACAAGGACGGGTCATTCGAAGCTTTCTTTCCTCAGTCGAGTTCCAGATTATCTTTGCAATTTCAGCTGGTTATACTTGAGATTGCTCCAATCTGGCCAGCCGCAAGGAAAAACTAAGCTAAGAGCACTAGATTCCTTGGTAGAAAGCAGTGAATGTATATGAAAACAAGGACGGAAAAAAACAAAAAAACGGAGAAATGGTACACAAATACAAATATAAATAACAGGACATAACAACAGGTGTCTTTCGACTAAGGACGAATTCAATTAAGCTGGTGTGTGTGGAAGTGAAGCCTCACCGCAGGGACATAAGAGATGACAGGCATGGGGGGAGGAATATAGATGTTGCATGGATGGTAGTTGAACCAAGAAAGAAAGGTCAGGCTTGGCCGAACTCCAGTTATGTGGAGAGAGAGAGAGGAGAGAAGTAGAGTCAGAGGGACAAAAGAATTAAGGAGGGATGAGAAAAAAGAAAAGGGACAGAGTGAAGTGAAAGAAGAAGGAAGGTGAGAATGAAGTCCCTGCCATAAGGAACTCGACTGAGGAAAGAAAACTTTGAATGACCTGTCCATGTTTTTTCTTGTCCCTTTTTTGTATCATCTGTCTGGATGTTTTGCGTTCTTGTCCCATTTTTCATATTCCTTTTTATATACATATGGCGGCATACATAAACTTTGGTCTCTTATATGTAAGTATATATATATATATATATATACCTAAATTTTGCACGACTCTCTCATTCTTTCATTCTTTCTTTCTATCAGCCCCTTCACACTTCATTCTTTCCCCTCCTCTTTCTTTCTTTCCCTCTCTCTCACATTTTCTGGCTTTCTCTTCATTCTCACCTTCCCTCCTCTTTCATTTCGTATCGAGATGTTGTGCATAAAAACATACTTTATTTGGTAGCCAAAAGATTACTGAATCTTTTGATACCAAATTCATCAAAATCAGCAACTAAGTTTTTGAATCCATAAGGAACACACACACTCTGTTTTAAATATTAATATATACACACATATATATATATATATATATATATATATATATATTGATAGGAAGGACAACAAAAGAAAGAAAGAGACCTTGATATTATGTAAATAGAGGAATTTATCTGTAAAAATATGTGACACTTATTCG
>NC_068989.1:37935948-37954232 GCF_001194135.2 Octopus bimaculoides | reverse complement strand
CATAAACAATACCAATATATCATAAATGGATTATAAAACATAGTTTCATAAATCATATTTCTACATTCAAGCCAAAATTTTTTCCTCCCTTAAGATTTACCAGTAATTTACAGTAATTTACCAGTCAATTCAATGAGCCATATCCACTTCTTTAACAAGAAACTAACTTTGTTACTAACAAAGAAATTATATTTGTTTTCCATACTATTTTTGTCATATGTATGCTAATATTCTTGTCTATAATATTCTTGTCTATAATATTCTTGTCTATAACTATAACAGTTATTATTATCATCACATCTAGCTTTACAGCCATCATTATCATCACCATGCTAAGGTGGCGAGCTGGCAGAACTGTTAACATGCCAGATGAAATGCTTAGTGGTATTTCATCTGTCCTTATGTTCTGAGTTCAAATTCCACCCAGGTCGACTTTGTCTTTCATCCTTTTGGGGTTGATAAATTAAGTACCAGTTGCATACTGAGGTCATCTAATCGACTGACCCCCTCCTCCAAAATTTCAGTAGAAAGGATTATCATTATTATGCTCTCTAGTCTCGTTAATAAATCTTTTTCTCGAGCCTGGTGTTGCCATCCGGTTTCACCAGTCCTCAGTCAAATCGTCCAACCCATGCTAGCATGGAAAGCGGACGTTAAACGATGATGATGATGATGATGATTTCAGTAGCTAAGAAAATGCAATAAATTGAAGAGACATAGTGCTGCTGCTGCTGAATTCTCATCTACCAACTGTGACACCAACACAAACGACACAAAAGTTGACAACACCAGCAGCCACAACATCAACAATGATTGTTATCGTGATGGCAACAAATTTAACAATAAGACAAATATGTGTGCTGCATTGCTCAATAAAACCCTTTGGAATTTCTACTTTTCCTAGAATCTTCTAAAGGCTCAGACTCACTCTAGCTTTTCTATATTTTGGAATCATCTTTAAGAATGATTTAAAGTTCTGAGGTCAGAATTATGCATGACCATCAACAGAGGTAAATCTAGAATCATTTTGTAGTATTTGTGAAATCTCACTTAGAATGCATTATTGAAAGGAATGTTAAATATATTCCTGTGGCAATATATTTAAACAATTTAGGGTGGTGAGCTAGCAGAATCATTGATACATCAGGAAAAATGTTTAGGGGCATTTTGTCTGTCTTTATGTTCTGAATTCAAATTTTGCTGATGTCAACTTTGCCTTTTATTTTTTCATGAGCAATAAGTACTAGCTGTGCACTGGGGTCAATGAAATCAACTTACCCCTCCCCTGAAATTACTAGCCTTTTGCCAAAATTTGAAACCAATTCATTAAGTGCTTTGAACCTTTGATTTGGAATATAATTGCTCGCAGGGTATTTTTCTGTGCAGCTGGTATTCAGCAGAAGGATATTTCATTTTTTTTCTATTTTGCTTGTCACTCTATAATATCGTGGGTGAGATGGGAGATGGGGGACTTTTGTCAAATTTGGGGCTTTCTTCACATATACAGAATAAAACATTTTCTCTTCTTCATTCTATAGCTCTTTCAATTTTTCTCAGTAATCTTTGCCTCCAAGAGAGTAGATTTTGGACATTACTCATTTTTTCACTTCTTTTTATATTTATATTGAGACTATCAAAATTTAATTGAATTTCCAGATAAGGTAGAGTTATGTTTTGGAAAAATTACACTATTGTAATTTCTGATTTAAAGCTGGTTAGCCTCGTATTAAATTCTAGTCTTGATTTCTTTACAGTTCTTACAATTTCTCATATTAATCTTTTACTCTCATTAACATTTTATTTTGTTCATCTCTTGTTTGTATTTGTTTTCTGGTTTTTATAGAATATCTTAAGAGTTGGTATAGAGATGGTGTGTTAAGTATTATTATGAGTGTTACCGTTAAGATATGTTTTTAATTTTATTTCTTTTGTGCTGTAATTTGAGAGGATCATTATGCTAATAATAAACACGCACACACTGGTTCAATTTCACTTCTTTTGTTAGTTAAACAACTAATTAACAAATAATAATATAGAACTGAAATTGAACCTGTGCATGTGTTTATCATTGGTGTAAGGACCTTCTAAGGATGCAACAAAATCTGTTTCAACACAAGAGTCTGCATTAACAATCTTGCAAACCAAATTCAAAACCGAAATATTCTTTTGTGTTATTGTATTAAACAAGCACTTCCCACACTTTAAGAAAAAAGTACAAAAATAACTCAAGCACTAGTAACAAACTTTGTGCACTAGATGCAATGCTTACTACAGAAAACAGTTTTATCATAAGGATCAGGTAGAAAATTTACTTCAATGTGAAACTTATTTGAAGAGAGGTGAAGATACAGCCCAAAAAATTATGAGAACCAATAAAAAGTAGAATCCTCTTTGTAATTAAAAACATAAAATCCTGAAATGGGATCACTCTTTTTCAAAAAAAAAAAAAAAAATCAGAACAAGATTAAAAAGTTAAAAACATCGATATATTCATTAACTCTGATAAAGCACAAATATTAAATGATGTAAACAAATTGACCAAAATCCTCTCCACTTCAATAACTAATCTTTACAAAAGAAAACTATGTTATCTTAAATTATATCAATGCAAAGTGATATAAATTCTACTGTTAAAAATGCTGTCATTAACTGATGATGGAAGATCCATTGATATTTAATGATGAGTATTTTCAAGTAAATGAACTATTCTTTCATTAGAATTAATGTGTAAGCAGCTGAGTGTCAGCTTTGCATCTCTGAATCACAAGAAATTCTGTTTTCCGACCTCTAATGACATAAACAACACTCAGAATCAGTCTTGTCTTGCAGACATTGGATTTTTAGAACTTTTAAATACTTTAAACTTATTAATTGCTGGTAGGGACACTGTATTTCTTTTTTGCAACCATAATATACTACCAAGTACAGTAAAGGTTTATGAGTCAATATTGTGTCCTACTTTGTGTTGACAGTGCATTGTTTTCATTTTTTAAGTTTATTTCTACAGATGTTCTATAGAATTCAGAGCCAGCACTGAAAGTTAGAACATTTCATATATGAATACATCTATGTAAACAATGCAATCAAAGATAGGAAAACAGTTATGTATTCATAGACAATTAATGGGTTGGATTTGGTGCTAAAGAAGGAACGAACAATAACTCCTGAAACATTAATACAAACCCATTACTTATTTTTGTATCTTCAATTGCATTGGTTAGACAGACATATTCGTATACGGATTGTCATAACTTTCAGTGCTGACTGTAAATTCTATAGTAAGTGTGCAAAATAAAGTACAGTGTCGCTACCAGCAGTTAATATGTATGTACCACTTGCTAGGAATGTGTTTAATATGTAAATTAGTCTATCCAATAGTGTTACACCACTAAACTTAGTGGCTATTTAAGCAATGGATTCATGGATATTTATTGGGTTGGGCATGGGCTGAAGAAGGAGCAATTACATATTTTTGTCTCTGTGACTGCATTGTTTACATAAATGTATTCATATAGGAAATAACATAACTGGCTCTAAATTCTATAAAAAATTTGTTGAGATACACTTAAAAATTTAGACCTATTATATTTCCTAACTGATAATGATTTACTGAATGTGCATCTAAACATTCTTCTTATATTTTAAATAACCTTCACATTTTTGTATTTCATTTCAGTCCATCTACTTCATGGAGACAGAAAATAACTCTGTATAATTACTGATAGATAATACTTTTTAATCATCATAATTTCCCTACTTTATATCTTTTTCAAAAAACTTGACAATAATAACCAAAATCTAGGAACTCTGATGATATTAGGACTGCAACATCAGACATTTGCTTGGTACATTTTCTTTTCTGAAGCTACATTATTGACACCCACTTTTGATACATCATAATCTTTTACTATTTAGATTTTATTCCAAAGTGCTTATAATCATACAATTTTGGTTTAACTGATATCTTATGGTTTGCCTATGGTGCATTTTTGATTAAATAATTCTATTTCTCTAATACTCTGTAAATAGTCTTAACAACAAATGGTTGTTTACACACATATTCATAATCAATTTGACATAAACTTGTAACATGGTTTTAAGAGATTCTTTTATATTAAACTTCTTTTCACACATAACCAAACTCATTATTTGGGTACACTTTATATTGCCCCCAGATATTTGTAGACATAGTTGTTACTTATACACATTTCTGTAATGATGTAGTTTCCTGTCTATTTTAATATTCTGAGATGTATAGCATTTTCACAGAAAACGAATTTCTAATTGATTCAGTAACACAGTCAGTTTCATTTTAAAATTTATAATGTAATTGTTCTTAATCTGTTACCATTTTTAACCAAAATAATAAAAACAAACTTACTTCAAACTTATTTTTATCTCCGGTAGATTCACATATAAAGGAAGAAAATTTCATTTCATCTTAAATGACTAATTGCTTTTGATTTCTTATATTTCATATTAAAATAAATCTTTCTGAACTAAATCATTTGCAAAGACAAACAAAAAAGAAAGAGAAAAAGTAATATTGGGCCTCACCGAGGCGATGACTACGGACCGAGACCTTTGGAAATGGGCTGTGCGTGAGAAGACCCGGCAAGCCAAGTAAGATCGTTGCCAGTGCCCCTGGACTGGTTCTTGTGCGGCTGGCACATGAGATGCACCATTTTGAGCGTGGCCGTTGCCAGTACCGCCTGACTGGCTCCTGTAGGATTTTCGAGCGAGATCGTTGCCAGTGCCCCTGGACTGGCTTGTGCGGGTGGCACATAAAAGACACCATTTCGAGCGTGGCCGTTTTCGTGCGGGTGACACGTAAAAGCACCCACTACACTCTCTGAGTGGTTGGCGTTAGGAAGGGCATCCAGCTGTAGAAACTCTGCCAAATCAGACTGGAGCCTGGTGTTGCCATCCGGTTTCACCAGTCCTCAGTCAAATCGTCCAACCCATGCTAGCATGGAAAGCGGACGTTAAACGATGATGATGATGATGATGATGATGTTACTTCCATGTATTTTCATAACGTATATTTAGTAGTTATATTTATTTAACTGCAGTTTAGTATGCTTTATAACATAAATATATAAACTCTTTAAACAAAAAGCAAATTGAAGAAAGTTTTCTTATTAATAATACATATAAACTCCGTGAAATCAATTTACACACACACACACACATGTGGGTGTTTGTATATATACATGCACATGTATATATACATGCATATATATATAAACTTGCATACATGTATATATATATATATATATATATATATAAACATGCATACATACATACATATATATATATATATATATATATATATATATACACACACATGTATACATATATATTATTGCAGCCACTTTTGTCCCCTTTGTTCTTATATAGGGTGACAATGTTGCAGTCTCTCATGTTTTGCAGGACTCTTCCTTCCTCCCAGCACCGACACAGTAGCTTCAGCAAGTTGGCTAAGTAGAACTCTCCTTGCACACCTGATGATCTCTGGTGGAATGGAGTCCAAACCCATTGCTTTTCCAGTGGGCAAGCTATCAATGGCTCTGCTTAGTTCTTCAGCAGTTGGCAGTGTGTCCAACTCTTCCATGACAGGTAAATGTTCTACAGTGTCTAGCACATAGTTTGAGATGTTGTTTTCCATGGTGTAGAGTTTGGAATAATGTTCCACCCATCTCTCCTGCTGCTCTCTTTTGCCCTTGATGACTTACCCTTTTCTGAATTTGAGTGGAGCTATCTTGTTCTGGGTTGGGTTGATGCCTTTCTTGATACCGTCATACTTTCTGCAAATGTTTCCCATGTCAAATGACAGTTGGATGTTTTCACATGGCTGTAACCAGTAAGTCATTTGCACAGCATCTCACTGTCTTCTGCATGTTGCTTCTTTCTGATCTCAATGTTTGCAGCGTTGCCCTGATGGGTTGGTGTTTGTGCTTCAACCGTGCAGCACAATATTACTGAGGATGATCAGAGGACAATCAATAATGTTTTGGAACATTTAAGGGAGGACATTTGGTGAAAGCGACTAGGTCTATGGAGCATGAAGAACTGGATTCTTCATGACAACAATGCACCCTGTCACTGAGCTCTCTTCACTCATGAGTTTGTCACCAAAAACAACATGGTATCGCTTCTGCACCTGCCCTATTTGCCAGATTTAGCAACTGTGGACTTCCATCCCTTATTCAAGAGGAAAATGCAGCTCAAAGATTGCCGTTTTAACACCATCATTGAGTGCAAGAGTAAATCACTGAAGATCCTCAACTCACTGAAAACGACTTCCAGGCCAGATTCCAAAAGTGGCAGAAATGCTGGAACCAGTGTAGTGCTGTGCAAGGTGAACTATTTTGAAAGAGATGATGTTAAAACTTAGCTAAATAAGTTATTTCTTATTAAACGTAACCAGTTCAGGAAATTTTTGATACCACTTTGTGTGTATGTGTATATATACTTATTGTTGGTTGAGATATATATCTAATTATAGTTCTACTTACGATCTGACGAGTAGCTATATTTTTGAATAGAATTTATTTTCGATAATTTCAATTGATTTTAATCGATTTAAATTTCTTTTCTATTTGAAAATTGGTTATGAAACACGTGTAATCTTTTTATTATATTTATCTTATGATATTTACTTTACTTTATATTATACTCATTTATTGTGCTTTTAATTATTAATTTTTCTATATGTGATAGTGGATTTTCATCGATGAGTTCTTGAAAATTGGTTATTTTCCCTAAAACTATATATATATATATATATATATATTGAGTATGCAAAATAATGTTTAACTATATATGTATACTTAAATTACGGCTGAGTGAAGCATTAAAACAAATTACATGATTGTGATTATTATCTATATATATATATATATATTTTTTAAACCTGTTTCACTGCAATGTTTCATTTTAGTAAGGGCTATTTTGTTGAAGGAAGAAATACTATATAACTGGATGAAATACTATATAATTGTGTAATAATATAGTAACATACATTTATTTTGAGGCTATATTCATGAATTATAAATAACATTTGGTTTCTTGAAAAGTGAATATTTGTTTTTTTAATCTAAATTTTAACCATTACCCTCAATTAGCTTTCAGCAATCAGTAACTTATTTTTGTTTATTACAAGGGTACTGTACCTTTGTGTCCATCTTTGGTTCACATTTTACTCTAAACAAAATACCACAGCTAATCATCTTTTTTCCTTTGTATGCATATAATTCTATTTAAGATGGTTTTCCTATCAACTAATGTTTATCTCACTGGTTTCCTTCCGTGTTTTGTATTATAATGAACTGCAATGACTCTTTGTAGTAAATAAATTATCAATCATAAAGAAAGCATCCTAGTTGTGTGTCTGATGTAACAGCCTGAGCCATGTGTATTATTTATATATATACTTCATAGTGAAACCTTTGTAATGTTGAAATGCACAACATAAATTGTACAATATAACACTCATTCAGAAGTCCCACACTAAACATTTATAATGAAAACCTTTTAAAAATGAACAGGTATATTTTGTAATATTTACTTCAAATCAAACTAGTTATAATTTCCTTGAAATAAGAGAAATATAATATCGCTGGAATGCTAATAATGAAGATTCCATCCATTGAATAATTATTCAATGGAAAATACACTGGATTAGTTTACTGTTGACTTCTCACCTACAGCAGTTTCTGCATTACATACAAACAAAAGCATCAGTTATTCAGTAGTCTTGCTACTTATAATGGTGAATTGATCCCTATTGATTGCTGGGTGGTTTAAGCCATTGTGAGTTATGTTATCCTCCTGGCAAACAGTTCAAAGAACACAAACATCAATGGCAGTGATTTTCTTAGAAAACTGAATTGTAGGTAAAATTTTGAAGTAATGAGAAACATTCACATTTCAAACTAACAAGAGAGTTTCTATACAGTGTTTTGATCTGCTAGAAATAGCAGCCAAATATCCTACAAAATCATACTTTATTGTTAAAATAAAAAAGAAATATAAGAAAATGTTATCTTAGATATATAAAAAGACAGACTGTTGTTTTGGTCAGAACTTTTCAGAACCCAGACAGCACAAATATATGCATATTCAATAAGACAGTCACTATTCAAGAGGTTAAAGCATTAGAAATGAATTTCCTAATCCTTTAGGCTATACCTGTAATAAACAGTATGTTATAATAACAAAGGTATGGTACTGCATATGTAGACATTCAATAAAAATGTGCAATAGATACCAGCCCAACTCTATACTTTGCAGATTAATGGTTGGTGCTAAGAAAATACTATACATCTAAACTGCACTTATGCTTATCCTTTTCTCTATCATTTTTGTTGAAACAATCCAAATTAATAAATAAAAACATAAGAGGGAATATTAACAACAAAAACAAAAAGCAAGATACAACATATCTATTATTTTAGGGATTTTCTTATCATTTTTTTTCATCCGAAATACTAAAGCAATAAACAAAGGGGGAATATTTCTCAAAAAAGCAACTGTATTGTGATAATATTATAAACAAACCATTGCAATTTATTATATTAAGGAATACATAACAATTCGATATAAAATATTATATACACATATATACTTCCACACACACACACACACACACACAGCTGTAGATGTATATATATATGTGTGTGTGTGTGTGTGTGTATACATATGTGTGTGTGTGTATACATATGCGTGTGTGTGCGTGTGTGTGTGTACCCACATACATTCATAAATAAAGTCGTTATGATAAAAAGACAATATGATAAAACTATCAAAATAAAAAGTGTCTAAACAAAGCCTAAAACAAAATACTTTACAAAGGATTCCTATTCTACAATCAATTGATTGTTTAATACCATTATGCAGGTTTGGCAAATAAAAAAAATCTTTGCAACAACCTTTCTTTCCCTCCCTCTTTGTCTCTCTCTCTCTCATACATGTGGGTGTGCATTATAGACACAGATATATAAATACACATATTCATATATATATATATATATATATATATACACACACACACACATATATATATACATATATATATGTTACATACATACATACATATATATATATATATATATATATGTTACATACATACATACATATATATATATATACATATATGTTACATACATACATACATATATATATATATATATGTTACATACATACATACATATATATATATATGTTACATACATACATACATATATATATATATATATATATATATATGTTACATATATACACACACATGCACACTCATATGCACACATGTGTGGTTGTCTATACTCATGCACACACACACACACACACACAAATATATGTTTATATGTGTATGTTATGTGCTTGTGTGTGTTTATGAGTATCTAAATGGAAAAAAAGAAGACAAAGAAAATATGTTATATGAATTTGCTAACTTGATTGGATGGAATTTCTCAACAAAAACAAATATGTAAAAAAGCAAAAAGAACTAGAAAAGTTTAGAGGAATGTGTTTGCCTGTTTGGTTATTGATTATTTGATTGAGTGGTAGTGTAGAGAAAAGGATTAGGTCAACCTCTACTCGGTGTTAACTGAGGTTCTGCTATTTTTACCTTATTCCATTGTATATTTTTTCATGGAATTTGATATAGTAATGAAATACACTAAAACATCAGACAGACAAACAGAACAAATGTTTGGATATAAGCATATATATGTATATATGCATAGACAGACACAGACAAGCAGATCAGATATATGATTATGTTCAAACACACAACACATACTCAAACACACAAACACATACTCAAACACATAGCAAGGCAGTTAATCGAAGTATGCACCTAAATTACGAATACAATTTTGCCATTTTATCAGTAGCTTACTTACGCCAGCAGCAAAGAATTTTGGAGAGCAAGAGGTGATGAAATCACAAAAGGTTATTTTTGCATCTTCTTCAGACTTGAAGTTGTCTAATGCAAGAAAAACATGATAGTCAGTTGATGCAAGGTCTGATGAATAAAGTGGATGACAGAGTACTTCCAGGTTCAGCTCCTGTAACTTGAGTAGCATTCTTTATGCAACATGCGGTCAAGCATTGTCTTACAAGAGAATTGGCCTGTCTCTGTTGACCAATCTTGGTTGTTTAATTGCAAGTTCACTTATCATTTCATCCAATTGGTTGATGTATACATCTACTGTAATTGACTTACCAGGTCTCATGAAATTGTAGTGAATGACACAAGCGCTGGACCATGAAACAGACACCATTAGATTTTTTTGGTGGATATTTTTCTTTGGATTGTGTGTTGGCTCTTTGTCTTTCCAACCACCATGTAGAATGCTTGTTATTATTGAAAAGATTCCATTTCTCATCCCATGTAACAATATGATGCAAAAACGGGTTGCTTTTATGCTGTGACAGCAAAGAACAGCAAGTTTCAAGGTGACATGTCATTTGATGCTTGTTCAGTTCGTGTGGTACCTACTTGTCCAGCTTCTTTACCTTGCCAATTTGTTTCAGAAGGTCCACTGCAATTGGAATCGAAACATCAAACCTTGCTGCTAACTCATGTGCAGTTTGAGATATATCTGCTTCCATTAGTTTCCAGTTCATCTTTACCCACCTTGGTTTCAGGTCTACTATGGGGCTGATTATCAAGAGTAGAGCCACCAGACCAGAATTTCTCAAACCATTGACGTACAGTGTGCTCATTCACCACATCTTCACCAAACACCTCATTGATGTTTCGAGCTGTCTGAGATGCATTGGTTCCACAACAGAATTCATATTCATAAACAACACAAATTTTTGATTTATCCACGGGTTCACAAAAATTGATTTACAAGAAAAAACTCACAATATAATCAGACACCATGAATTGCATTTTGGAAAGTGATGATGTAACTCTTCAATGTTGTAAAACAAATAATTGTCAGGATAAAACATTAGAGTTAATGAGTGTCAAACTTGGTGCATAAGAAAATCGGACATTTCATTCTTAATGACCTGATATATGTTTATATGCATAGAAAGACAGACAGATAAATAGATAGGCAGACAGACAGTCAGATGGACAGTGAGAGCAAACAGAAAGGCACAGACAGACGAAGAGGCAGATAGATATATCTGAACGTTATTAAGAACAGAATTAGAGGCTGTATCTTGAAATTAATGCAGAGACTTTAAGATTTCCATAAGTTTGGATCTCCATAACAAGAGTTTACATGATGCAGAGAATACCTGTGCATGTGTGTGTGTATGTATGTGCATGTGCATGCATGCATGTGTGCATGTGTATATATTTTAAAGCCTTGTCAGAGGGCAGTACATATGATACTTTTTAGGGTCACCAAGACGAGGGGAGGCAGGTAGATATCCTCATTACTGGAGACCTGGTCTGAATGGTTGTAGACTAGATTTCATTAAGGGTACCCAAAAACCAGTCAATAATGTTAAGCTGTGAAACAGATTAAGCCTACCACTGAAGTAGATTGTGGTGGTACTTGAATTCAAAACTTAAATACCCAGAACAAATGACACTGGGTATCTTGTCTGATGATCAAACAATTCCACCAGTCAACCAGCTGACAGCAGCAACATTTGGATTTTAAACGCTAAGAAATTGATTAGCATCTGCCATTTGTCTAATTCTGTAATATACAAGTACTGATTGCTCCTTCTTCACAGATGATTGCAGTCTTTTTGTCACTGTCAATGGCATTTCTGACCTTTCATTCATGCCCTCTTATGACTATTCAGTCCTGCTGTAGATCTGCATGGTTTGAAGCATAGATGACAGATAAAAGCTGGACCATACATACATACATACATACATACATAAATACATACGTACATATGTACGTATGTATATGTAGATATATCATGTACATCCTGGTTTTTAGAATTTTAGATTCTCTGCATATTGTAAGAGAAGTTGCTAAGTTTACATCAGGAAGTACATACCGCCATGAAGCACAGTATCAAAAATCTCATTCAATCCATGCCCACATGAAAATTAGATTTATAATGGACTGATGATAATACAAGTATGTGGATGCACTAATATATAAACTCACAGATTGCATATATACATGCATATTTTTGTACATATACTAAGTCACCCATATATGTATATGTATATTTGCACATACTAATACACATGTACTAACATATGCACACACAAATATATACATAGTAATATAATATATCTAAATATACTGTTTGAATATCACTGATTAACCTAGTGTACTTGATAGGATTCTCTGGGGTTTAATATGTTAGGTACTTGCATTAGTTCAGAATGGCTAAGCGGTTCTGTTGAGCTTTAAGTGAATGATTATATTTCATGGTACCATTTAGAAATTAACTCTGATCTTGTATTTAAGGAACTAGTTGATTTGGTGAGGATAAAGAATTTTCATCGTTTTCAGCTGCCGCAGAAATTTGATCAGAAGGTGTACCTTTTACTGAAGTTTGGTGTAGACAGTGATATAAAATTATTAATAATATTATATTTTAACTGACATATGAGCCTATTCAACTGAACAAGATGTATATAAAACAGGAAAATGGAAGATATCATCAAAGGAATTCAATGGCAAGTACATTTTTGAATGACTAATCATATTACCCCCACTATGCAATATATCATATTTGAAATAAAAACCAGAACTGCACAACACAGATTAGATAACTTGAGAACTTTTAAGTAGGTGTGTGGGAAAGTATGTGGTTATATATTCAAACAATCTTCATTTGTTGGGAGTATTCAACCCAGGAGTAGAGTATTACTAGAAATGTGTTGTCTGTAATTGAGAGATCAAATGTATTGAGAAGCTACAAACAAAGAATAAGATCTCTATATTGGGATGCAGCAAACATTTATGTTGAATCATGGTTCTACCTTACAACAAATATTCCATTACTTCAAGTGTCATTCTTTTGAACATCCTACAGATGAGAATGTTTGGTGTTAGAAATCCTATGTTCTTACACACAATTTTCTTACACACACACGCACACATGTACATGTATGTGTATGTGTGTGTATGTATATATTTGCATGTATGTATTGTATTCATGAAGTAAGAACTTTTTAAACCAATTAGTGGGTTGATCAACTGTGTTCTATAGATGTCATGCCATGCCCTGACAACTGACTATAGATCTTAGTAGCATACCATGTTTGCAAATTTTAGAGAGCTCAATTATAATAACTGATATTTCACTCACTAGTTATGGGGGATACTCACTCTAGAAAGCATAGTAGCAGTTTTGAAGAACAGAGATATAAGAGTCAAACAAAGCTGCCATGTTATGTCTGCCCTATATTAAATGCATTCTGGGAAAAAGTTCATCAGATCTATGATTCACAGAACATCAATTCAGTGTTTGAAAGTATATTTGCTCAAAGCTTCCATCAAAAGAGATTATGGTCAAGAGCTTAAACTGTGACAAGGCTGATTGATAGCAGAAAGAAAAGTTAGGAGAACTCAAGGAAGAAAGCCAAAATAATAGATATGGAGTAATGTTGGAATTGGAAGAAGCAGCTGATATGCTATACTCTGACTACCTTCACAGTAGATTTAGCCTAAAGGTTTACATTATATAGGAGCCTTTTATGAAGAAAGAGCACATGTCTTAAGCCATAAACAAATTACGTTTAAAGTTTCTTTCTTCACCTAATTTTCTTACATTGTAAAGTGTTATTTTGTCAGTTTACATGTTATGAGTTTAGTCATTAGGTCAGTGGACAGATGAGCAGGCAGATGGGCTGCCATACATATGTATTTTGGTTCAAGTTGAACAAACAAGACATGTCACATGAAGAATAAATAACACAAGAATATGGATAATGAAATGAGAACAATATAACAGTGAGGACTGAAGAAATCTTAAGAGGGTTTGGAAGTACAACCAAAATACCGTGAGGTGTATGAGGGTTGGCTGAAAAGTTCATTGGTTGACCAAAACACTCTCATTGAATGTGATCAAATGAGATTTATTTTTCAACATAGTCCTCCTTGCAATTCACACACTATTTCCATCGGTGTTGCCATGCTAGGGTCTCATTGGTAATGAAGCTTTTATCTTGTTGATAAAAAAAGTCGTCAGCAACAGCAGATATGACTTACTCATCACTGTGATACTGGTCTCCAGCCAAGTGTTTTTCCATATTAGAGAATGGATGATAGTCAGATAGATAGATCAGGAAAACAGGGAGTGTGATCAAACAGTTCAAAGTTATTGAAGCTGAGGTCTGTGTGCTGGAGCATTGTTTTGATGAAACCTTTCAACAGTTTTCCTGAGTATTTGATTGTCATAGACTTTTGTGACTGCTTAATCAGCTGGCATAGTACTCTCCATTGATGGTGTGGCCCTTTTGAAGATAGTCAATAAACACAATGCCTTTACATCTCAAAAGACCAAGGTCATTACCTTCCCTGCATGTGAAATGGCCTTAACTTTCTTTGGAGCAAATGGGAAGGGGTGTTTCTACAGCATAAATTGTCTCCTTGTCTCTGGCTCAAACTGATGAAGCCAACACTCATCCTGGGTTAAGAGACATTCAAGGAAACCAGCTGAATCTGCCTCAAGCAATGTTAAATTTTCCCATGATGTTATCAGCTTGGTACTCTTTTCATCAGAGGTCAGAAGATGTGACACCCATTGAGCAGAAACATTCATCATACTAAGTTCATCATGCAGAATATTCTCAACTAGAATATGCTTATAGCATTGACTATTCGATTTATAGTCAATCGCCTGTTATCCATCACCTTGTGGTGAACACAATCAATGTTTTCTTCAGTGATGACCTTGGTCATCTTCAAGATTCTCCATCCCTTTCCTAAATTCAGCTGCCCACTTTTGCATTGTTGACAAAGCTAGAACATCATCTCCTAATATTGCAACCATGTCAACATGAATGTCCTTGGGGGCTAAAGCCTTTTTCTGCAGGTACTTGATAACACCACAATGTCATATTTTGCTTATTTTCAAAAGAAGTCACTACTAGTTACTTTTGAAGTCTTCTTTGAACAGTCAGATGTCAGTTTACCTGGAAAGAAAGCTATAAATAAGAAGAGATGAAATTAAAGCATGCTATATTTCACAGCTCTATCATCACTCCTTTATAGTCAGCCTATGGACTTTTCAGTCCACCCTTGTAAAAATTGGAACTAAGACCCTTTCTTGAATATATCAAAGTGTAATAATCTTATATATATATATATAGATGGTGGAGGCACATGGCCTAGTGGTTAGAGCAGTGGACTCGTGGTCGAGGGATTGCAGGTTCAAATCTCAGACTGGGCGATGTGTGTGTCTATGAGTGAAACACCTAAGCTTCACGATGCTCTGGCAGAAGGTAATGGCGAACTTCTGCTGACTCTTTCACCACAACTTTCTCCCACTCTTTCCTCCTGCATCTAGCAGCTCATCTGTGACAGACTGGCGTCCTGTTCAGGTGGGGAAACCGAGAAACTGGCCCTTATGAGCCAGGGATAGCTTCAGAAGGAACAAACAACAACATGTATATACGTAACTATGAGGTAACTTTCATAGCAATAACTGTACATGACAATTGGTAAGTTTCAGGGTTTGTATCTGATAGGGAGTAATGATCTGTCATAGGCTGGGTCTGTAACATGGCAAGTTGCTACACGTAAAAGAGCAGGAGTATGAGAAGCAAAAAACTAATATGAGTGATAAATGAAAAGGATAGATTGAATCATGACTTAGAACAGAAAAAGAGGAGATAACTGATTTGTGGTAGATAGATACAGTAACCTGATTATATGGAAAAAAAGAAAAGAAATTCATAACGTCATAAATAAAGAATTTTAATCAGAGCTTTAAAATTTTGAAGTGAAAAGATAAGATTTTAAAAGATTTTATGCATAAATGAATAATTAAATAAATAAAAGATATTTTAAGTTAATAATTATTGAAACAAATGTGGAAGTATTCTTTAAATATTGCAGTTAATGAATAAATAATAATGTTTTTAAATTAACTGTTAACAATCTCTTGAGTTAATGATTATTAAACAATTAAACAATTGTGTCAGGAATAATATTCTTGATTCATTGGGAAAATACAAAATGAAATAAATTAAAATAATTCTCTTAAGTTTAGCAGAAAATGGAAAAAGTAGATGAAAAAGGTATGGATACAAGAAGATACAAGGATGAAAAGATATGTCTAAGCAGGATAGGATGGTAGATCAAATGGAGACGCAACGTTGTCAGCACCAATACCTGTAGTTAAAAGAGGGATAAGTCTGTGACAAATAGATATAATGATTCATTAAGATGAACTGCAAAATACAGAAGTGAAACTGTGTACTGTTCCTCTTATTGAATCAAGAGTGAATGTGATTGAGTGGGAAGATGAATTGGACAGAGAAGCAGAAAGGTAGCTGTAGAGAAATAGATATAATGGCTTGTTTAGAGACAATAGGGGAAAGAAACAGAAAAATAGGAAAATGTGAAAATATAGATAGGAAAGTACGTTTATGAAAGACATGTTGGGTAATGTACCAAGGGATTTAAAACTTAGGTTGAGTCAATAGCTATATCATTAATATTAATAAGAAAATATGCATCAAAAAAATATTCTGAATATGCAAGAGTGTCTTTAAGTTAATTAGTATTAAACAAATAAATGAGGGGGAAACCATAAGTTTACACATGATAAATAAGGAATTTATCTTCCCCTACTCAACATTTTCCACTGTTTTATCCAACTCTTTCTTATTAATCTCCTGATACTACTTTCCCTTTTCCTCCAATTACCCATTTCCCTATCACTGTCTTTACTCTTCTCAACAATAAACTTGTATAACTCCACTAAGAACTGTCTTGGATCCTAACAAATTGTCCAACTCATGCTGGCATAAGAGATGGACTGATCCATTCCTTCAAGGGGTCCATCTACTCAACCAACACCATTGTCATTACCACCTTCCTCTTCTTCACACTAACACCTATGGTAATATCAAGAAACTTAATGCAAGTAAGGTTGGTTTGTAAAGAGATTATAATCAAAGACTCTTGAAGAATAAATTCAATTTGTTTTCATTGGTCTGTGGGTTACAATTATATTGCAATTGTCTGTCATTTCAGTATAATTTACCATCGATACCAGTGAAGTACAACTTAAATTGAGCAATAGGTACAAGCCAGTGAATTCCTTGACCTCTGCAGAATTGTTAACCCCTATGCCCACATGAAGGCATCATTTGAAAGTCTATTCATTCAGGCATAGTCATTATAGCAAACGAGTGTTTCCTATTCAATGTAAAATTATATTGATGTATGCATCAGAAATAATGATGGCCATTTGTACAAAGCTGAGAGCTTTGATAATTATAGGATCTGTGAGTGAATCATAGTAATTCGCAACATCAAACTGTTGAAGTATTTAATGCCATTTTTGTGAGGATAAGACTTATACCATTCTATAAGTACAAGAATGTTTCTCCATTGGAACAGACGTGATATCACTTTTGCATAGCTCTACCTAAAACTTTCTTACTTATAGCACTAACATTCATTATCAAGAGGTTATCAGCTTAATAAATGGTTTGATTACAAGATTTGGCTATGTCCACCTGTTATTGACCATCATTTTGTTCACCTTGCATCTTTACCCCAATAATTCTGTCTTACATCATACTCATTTCACCTACCTATTCTACAAATTCTTCTGTTACCATACTCCATTCCTCAGTCACATTAACTTGTGTGAACATACACACTTTAAGAGAATAAGTACTCTTTACATTTATAGTGTGCACAGTAATCCCTCCTGTATTGATACATCCTCTAAAGGGATTGATAAATGAAAGGAAAAGTAGGCTTGAAAGCTTCTTTTAGTCTTGGCTTGCTGATTCCATGAAAAAATTGCTCCTAGTACACATTGTAAAGTGGTTGGCAAACATGCAAGAAAGACACAAAGATCTTTTACTCTTGTCTAGCCAGGGACACAATAACCCCTTTAGTGTTGGTACCACAAAAGAATACACCTAATACATGCTGTAAAGTGATTGGTGATAGGGAGGGTACCTAGACATAGAAGCCAAGTCAAACTGAAATGTATGAGTACCAATCTATGAATTCTGTGGTTCCAAGTAAGAATGGACATAGACTGTGACTATCCATCCAGCCTATGCCAGCATGGAAAGCAGATATCAAATGCTGTTAATGATAATATTTCATATATATATATATATATATATATATATATATATATATATA